>NC_043005.1:28739939-28779939 GCF_006345805.1 Octopus sinensis
TATATATATATGCACACACACATATATATATATATATACATATATATATATATATGTGTATATATATATATATATATATGCATACACATGCACACACACACACACATATATATATGCATGTGTGTATTGGTATGTATGTGTATGCATGTCACATATATACACGCATTAGCAAATACACATTTTTCATATTCAAAAGAGAAACAAAAAAAAACAAATTTTTCCATTGCTAATTCAATAATTGTTTCTTTTTTTTAAAACTTTTTTTCCTCCAAGCGGTGTGAGGTGGAGGGGGGTTACAAATCTACGTTTGCTCCCCCTTCTTGCCTTCCCTTCCCATTCCTCGTTTGTCTGACATCATTGTTCTCATCCCTATTAAAACAGCTCTTTAAGCTCACTGAAAAAAAAATTGTCTGCAATACAACCACAGCCGTTGCACCAGTACATAATTCTTGCTGACCCTCCCCACTTCTTTATCTCTCTCTCTTTCCCTTTCTGTCTTTCACATTCTAAATATATAGTTAGAATCTTTATTCTTCTTTCCTCACACTCTCCTTCCTTCCTACTCTTTTTCTTTCTTGCACCCCATTTTTCCCCCTTTTCCTTTATATATTAATGGATTTGAACAATTGAAAATAGCACTGGGATGTCTTAAAAATATTTCTAAACTATTGAATTGCAGAAATTTTTTCTTCCAAGTTTAAAACGGTGTATCAGGATTTTTTGAGATTCAGAAAAACTCTGCAAAGTTGCTTGCTTCTGTGCAGATTTCTGTGCTCAGAATACCCTGCATCCAACTTCATTTGGACTGTGATTTCTGTACAATTCAGTAAGTTTGTTTTTAGGAATGTGTATGTTTAACACATAAACAAAAATAGTTTTTTTTTTGTTCGTTTCTTATTTTATTTTTCAAATTTGCTATCATTGCTGAATGCAAATGCTGGTTGTTTTTGCAGACAGATGAACCACACTAGCAGACTCTCAGGAGGCTGACCTTTGACTAATGCAACACAATATTTGGTTAGTGACCCCTAGCAGTGTTATATACCACAAGAACTTAATTGAAATTATTCATTGGCTGATTTTGGGTAGAAAAATAAACAAAAAAAGTTATTTGCTCAGAATTTGACATCATAAAAATAAAATATACATATATAAATATATATTTATAATATATACATCCGTACATATACACCTGTATGTATGCATGTATGTATTCTATTCCAAAATTGGCCAGTGTTATCAGTGCATATAAAATGCATTTAGAAAAACAACTGTCTTTATTATTCTCCTTAAGTGAGACAAAAAGTACAATAAACATACATACATTCAATGATCTGTTATTATAGATACACATTTGATAATCATATATATATATATATATATATATATATATATATATATATATATATATATATATGCATATACATATATTTATGTATGCATACACATATATATAATTATATATACATGTGTGTATATATATATATATACATATATATATAATTATGTATATGCATATATATATATATAATGAAATTACATTGTGTAAATGGCATACTGAGCTGTTTTAAGAAGAGATAATTTATTTTGTTAATCCTGATACCTTAATCCTGGAATATTTAAAAATCTCTATGTTTTTGCTCTGTGTTTTCATGTAATAAAATTTTGAATGTCTCCTCCTGGTTTCCTGAAAATTTTATTTAAAGCATTTTTTAAAATAAGTTTTTTATTTTCTTTTTCCGTTTCTTCTTTTGTAATTTTTTAATTATCCTAAATGACAAAACAAAAATCAAGCAAAATTGAAAAAGAACAATTGTGAAACCCCTGAAAATGTACTATAACCAGTCTCCTCCTTTACTTCATCACTGAAGTTTGACTTTTCAGATACAGAGGATAAGTCACCATTACAAGTTTAGTTAAAAAATCTATTAACCATGCAAATATTTCAATATTTTTGAACCTTCCTCATCCTAATCTGATCTAAACATCCACCTGACCCTTCCCGCCAGTTTTTGCTATCACAAAATCTGAGCATGTACTATTTATCAGGCTATATCTATATAGCTGTTAATATTTTCTCTTGTTTTAATACATTCAAGATCATTTGTAAACTATTTGTGGGCCACATATGCATAATGCTTTTAAAATCTAATAATTTTCTTTCAAATTTCTCTCAAATACCATCACTTGTATGTAATATTTATAAAAAGAAACAAGCATAATTTTTTCCTGCTCCATAAAACTCTCTTTCCCTGACTGTAAAAAAACCCAAAAAACACTCAAAATGGCAACCACATTTTCCACTCCAGTTTTATTATTTTTCACTGTTGTGAATATATATGTGTAGGTGTTCTTACATCTTCTGATGTTTATAATACCTGCTTTTTCTTTCATCTGGTTATCATGTAGGCAACACACTAGTCCTGCACCGCAATATTAGAAAGCTGTCATTGGCCAAATATATGAAAGCTAATGCCATTGATTGAAAATAAGAAATATATTACCAATGGTCAAATATATGAAAGCTGATGCCATTAGTTAAATCTAAGAAATATATTGCCATTGGTTAAATATAGGAAATGTATTGCTATTGGTTAAATACATACTCCAGTTAATTAATCATCTCTAGATTGGTTATATGTGGCTCACATTCTAGAACAATCATTTATCGCAAAAAGAAATAAAACTACAATCATGATATTAATACAAGCCTTCTTAAATATATATTGCTCAACGCACATTAATATCACTTAGAGGTCTGGTACAAAACAACACATTATTGGCAGAATGTTTGCTGAAATGTTATGTATAGGATTCATATTTGAGATATATTTTTATGGCTATACCTTAGACTTCAGTTATTTGTTATGAACAAGTAATCATTTTATTCTTCTGCTTAAAAAATGTGCATACAAATTAGGAATCTATGAAAATTGGTTTGGGGGTTGAAAATGCAGCTAGTCTTAAAACAAATTGTTTTTTTTTAATTTTCTTAAAATTTATTAAAATACTATACCAGTTTCAACCATTTTTCTTTTCTTTCAAGGTTACATAAACTTTACTAAACACTTCAATTTTCAGCCTATAATTTTGTTATGAAACCTATTGAACATTTGAGTTTTGAGCATGTTTTGTTGCTATAAAACCTTTTTCTCTGCATTTTCTTTTCTTTTAAATACAAGCCTTATTTTTTATTTATGATTGAAAAACAAAGAATCGTTGAAACCAGGGTGGTATTTTGTGAAATCTAAAAAAGAACTACAATTCCTTTCAAGATCCCAATGCATTTTCAACCCCAAAACCAAGCTGAATGTGTATAGGCATGTGTGTATTTTGAAAAAGGTGTTCAGAATTTTGTATAATTCTTTATTAGTGCTTTTGTCTCATTCATGGAGACTCCTCAGATATCAGTTTTACAGAAAATTTCTTCGCCTTTTATCCAAATCCTGAAAAGAATGTCTTTTTTTTGTTCTATGTGTATATATAGAAAGAGGAAAGAAGGAAAGGAAGACAGAAAAAAAGAGTGTTTTTTTTTCTTCTTTTTTTCTCCTATGAGATGGCTTTTATTGTTATATTTTGGAGTGGTCTCTGGTTTGTAGTTTTTTCACAGGTGACTGATGTTAAATGACATTTTAAAATGTCAATTTTGATTTTTGGAAAGAGAAAGGAAGATAGAGAACAGTGCTTCTTTTCAATTGTTTTGTATGGATGTGGTGGTCAGCCTGTTGAAGTTTAATTCCAATTCAAGATATCAACTTTGATTTAGTCATTGTTTTTGAAAGCATTCAGAATGAAGGACTGTGGATACAGCAGATGTGGACCATGTAGCAACAACAACTTCAAATATTTGGACAGTGGTTCCCACATAAAATTTGAAAGCAAATTCTCCTTCTAAACAAATAAAGATATGAACAAGACACAGAACCTCATATACTGCATCCCAAGTGCAAGGAAAATTATATTAATGAAACCGACAATTCTCTTTGCCAACATGCAAGAATCTGCAGACAGCAACTAAAGGAATTATGCAATATTCTACTGAGGAAGAATCTGGAAATATGTGAAAATGGCAAATTCAAGATTTTTCCCTTCTACAAATAAATGACCAAGAGATGACTCAAAGTTTCAAAAGACAATGAAACTATATTTTATCAAAAAATTATCAACAAAATAAAACATTTGACAGAAAAGCAATGCCAAATACACTCTTTGAAATTGAACAAGTCATAGACACTACCTTACATAGTTAACTTATACAGGTACTGTACCTTGCTAACTTTTCCTGAAAATATGGTCAAAGTGAAATAATCAAATGCAAGTATTGAATACTGCAGTTTGACCCTCTACAAGTGTATCATTTTGTATGAAATTAATCAACATTGGAACAAGTATAAACTGGACTTGGACATTTTGGATTTCTTTCATATTTTATAATTATAACTGTTCTTGGTTAAGAATCACTTTTTCAATCCTCGACTAACACTCAAAACACCTTGGCAGTATAAAATATATATGCATATATACACTTGTGTGCATATGTGAGTGTGTGTGCACATATGATAGTTAGGATGTACATATGCAATGTGTATATGTATAATATGTGTGTGTGTGTGCGTGAATATGTAGATGGGTGAATAGATGTGTATGCATGCTCATATATGTATATATGCATACATATTGGGTGTATTGTGTGAGTGTATGTATGTGCATATTTACAAACATGTTAATATGTATATAAGAGAAGGCGAGACAGATGTTTTCAAAAGCAATGACTGAATCAAAGTTGACATCTTGAATTGGAATTAAACTTCAACAGGCTGACCACCACATCCATACAAAACAATTGGAAAGAAGTAACTTTCTCTTTGTCTTTCTTACTCTTTCCCAGAAACAAAATTGACATCTTGAAATGTCATTTAACATCAGCCACCTATGAAAAAAACCTACAAACCAGAGACCATCCACAAATATAACAATAAAAGCCATCTCACAGGAAAAAAAAAAGTAACCACTTTCTCTCTTACTTTCTTCCTCCTTTCTTTCTTTTTGCTTTCTTTTCTCTTTTTTGTCTTCCTCTCCTCCCTTCTTGCTTCTTTTCTCTTTCTATAAACACATGCATATAACAAAACAAAACAAAAAAAAGACATTCTTTTCAGGATTTGTATAAAAAGCAAAGAAATTTTCTGTAAAACTTATATCTGAGGAGTCTCCATAGATGAGACGAAAGCATTAATAAAGAATTATACAAAATTCTGACCACCTCCTTTTTCTTAATATATAAAATCTTTACATAACTTCAAACAACCTATACATATATACGTATATATATATGTATAAATAATGTGTATGTGTATACATACATATATGAGTGTGTGTGTGTATTTATATAATTAATGAGAAAGATGGAAGATACGAGAATCTTTATTGATCACAACAATCATTTCAACCCATCTAGCATCAATCCCTTGTGGGTGGGATACTACACAACTGGTTTAGGTGTATTGCTCAGTGTAGATGTTTCTTCTCAGGTGATTTCAAGAGGTATCTCATTAAAATAAACTATTTCACACAACTTATTATTGCATGTTTTCTTGGTTTTCATAGATAGAAATGGCAAAATCACAGATACTGCTTCTTTCTTAGAGAAGATTAATAACAATAATCAGATACAAAAGGAAACAAAATACAGCCAAAAAATTTATTATTTATATACCGTTTGTAGATATGGATGTGCAAACACCCACACATACATGGTCTGGTGCATGTACACATGGTCATACAAATGCACACTCACATACAAACACACATACAAACACACACACACACATGGTCTGGTGCACACAGAATTAAGGGTTAATATAGGGCGTAACAAATATCAGAAAATCAAAAAAAAATGTGTGTAATAGGTGTAAAACAACTTCCTATGAACGAATATGAAAAAAAAAATTCGCGCACGCGAAAGGGGGGTGGGGGAGAGGCCTCGGAAAATTCACATCGTGAAGTTCCGAAAGCGTCTGAGGGGCTGACCCGGGCACCAAAACAAAAAAAAAATAGTGTAATATGTGTAAAACAACTTGCTCTAAACGAATATGAAAAAAAAATGCGCTCTCGAGAAAGAGGGGTGGGGGAGAGGCCTCGGAATATTTATATCGGGAATTTCCGAAAGCGTCTGAACCGGGCACAAAAACAAAAACAAAAACAGCGTAATAGGTGTAAAACAACTTGCTCTAAACGACTATCATGAAAAAAATGCGCGCTCGCGAAAGGGGGGTGGGGGAGAGGCTTCGGAAATTTCACATCTTCAGTCCACGGCCTTTAAACTAAGAAAAAATAGTGTAATTGGTGTAAAACTACTAGTTCTAAACGAGTATCAAGAACACACACTCCACTGAATCATAAACTCCGTATTTCGCAAAAAAAAAAAATAAAGAGAAGAAATTCTGGAAAAAGTGAAGAAATGTTGGATCTCCGCCATGTGAATCAAAATACGTGTCAGAAACATCTTGAAATACTACAGAAATTATGTTACGAAAATGATAATGTATACATACCTCTTTGAGTGGTCCATCGATAATGATGATAAAGAAATGAGTTGGATTTGAACTCAGAATATTGACTAACACAACTACATACTACAAGACTCAAAATATTCAGCCAAGTCACCACCCTTTAACTAGCAATAATAATACATCAATAACATAAGCCCAAAAGATTTATTTGTTCTGAAAATAACAATCATAGTAAATAAATGTTCTTTAATATTCACATTCATGTGCACAGTTAAACACACTTACATACAAACAGTCACGCATGCATAATACAGAACGGAACACATAAATGAAGGATGCATTACTTAGTATATATTACATCTAGAGAATTTTGATTAATAAGTCAAATATGCAAATTATAAAGATAATTAATTGCTTTACTAAACAGTGTTGTAAAGGTGAAAGAATAAATTTGGGAAAAAAATACACGCCAAAACTAATTAATAAAGGATAATTAGGGAAGGATTGACACAAAATAATAATTTTTTCTGTCTCTTTTTTTCTGATAAATGCATCTTAATAAGTGAGAAGAATTGCATATATCTGAACTATTTCAAAGAAAAGCATAAATTTAATGTTTAAAATAGCTTTAACCAAGGAATGAGATCCAACATTTCTTCACTTTTTCCAGAATTTCTTCTCTTTATTTTTTTTTTTTTTTTGCGAAATACGGAGTTTATGATTCATGTGTGAGTGTGTGTTCTTGATACTCGTTTAGAACTAGTAGTTTTACACCAATTACACTATTTTTTCTTAGTTTAAAGGCCGTGGACTGAAGATGTGAAATTTCCGAAGCCTCTCCCCCACCCCCCTTTCGCGAGCGCGCATTTTTTTCATGATAGTCGTTTAGAGCAAGTTGTTTTACACCTATTACGCTGTTTTTGTTTTTGTTTTTGTTTTTGTGCCCGGTTCAGACGCTTTCGGAAATTCCCGATATAAATATTCCGAGGCCTCTCCCCCACCCCTCTTTCTCGAGAGCGCATTTTTTTTTTCATATTCGTTTAGAGCAAGTTGTTTTACACATATTACACTATTTTTTTTTTTGTTTTGGTGCCCGGGTCAGCCCCTCAGACGCTTTCGGAACTTCCCGATGTGAATTTTCCGAGGCATCTCCCCCACCCCCCTTTCGCGTGCGCAAATTTTTTTTTTCATATTCGTTCATAGGAAGTTGTTTTACACCTATTACACACATTTTTTTTTTGATTTTCTGATATTTGTTACGCCCTATATTAACCGAATTAAGTAGGTATTAATAAAGTCAGTGCCAATTAATGGCAAGTGATACAATATTCTTTGGTGATGAGGCACATATTCTGTGCTGCACTCCATTGGGTCTTACAGATGTATCTTTAAGGTACTCATAAATGCAGACATAAATATTGACATACACTCATACGTACTCACATGGACATAATCACACAGTCCAGCATATATTGCTATATGTTTACATAGTCATGTTAACATGCATCTATTGTTGCATCTTTGTGGGTTTGTATGCACACACATACACTTAAACACATTTTTGTACATAGTTTCTTCCACATCTTTATAAGTGTATAAATAGGCACATAGATGTATATACTTATGTGAAAATAGATGTATATACTTGTGTGAAAATGAGATACATCTTGAAATCACCTGAGGAGACACATCTACAGCAAGGGATACACCTAAACCAATTGCGCAGTATCCTACCCTGTGGGGGATCAGTGGTAGATGGGTTGAGATGATTGTAGTAATCAATAAAGATTCTTGTATCTCCCATCATCTGTCTCTCTCATTAATCACATACCCAACGAACACTAAGCCAATGAATGTGTTTTACCGACAAACTACCAGGTCTATACCATATGATTTATTAACTATATAGCTATTTACATATGTGTATATATAATTTTATGTGTGTGTGTGTGTGGTGTGTGTGTGTGTATATATATATGTGTGTGTGTGTGTGTGTGTATATATATGTGTGTGTGGTGTGTGTGTGCATATATACTCATAGCACTCCGTTGGTTATGACGACGAGGGTTCCAGTTGAGCCGATCGCCGGAACAGCCCACTCACTAAATTAACGTGCAAGTGGCTGAGCAATTCACAGACATGTATACCCTTAACATAGTTCTTGGGGAGATTCGGCATGATACAGTGTGTGACAAAGCTGGCCCTTTGAAATACATGTACAGCAGAAACAGGAAGAAAGAATGAGAGAAAGGTGTGATGAAAGAGTACAGCAGGGTTCACCACCACTCCCTGCTGCAGCCTCATGGAGCATTGGGTATTTTCAATCAATAAACAGTCACAACGCCCAGTCTAGGAATTAAAACCATGATCCTACAACCACGAGTCCACTGCCCTAACTACTGGGCAATTGTGCCTCCATGTATGTGTATATATATATATATGTATATATGTTAGGAAGCTTCCTTCCCAAACTCATGGTTCCTGATTCAATCTCATTGCATGGCACCTTGGGCAAGTGTCTTCTAGAAAGCCTTGTAAATGAATTTGGTAGAATGAGACTGAAAGAAGCCTGTCATATATATATATGTATATACATATATATTATATATGTATATACATATATATTATATATGTATATGTGCTTATATATATATATTATATATTTATAATCATCATCGTTTAACGTCCGCTTTCCATGCTAGCATGGGTTGGACGATTTCGACTGAGGGCTGGCGAACCACATGGCTGCACCAGGCTCCAGTCTTGATTTGGCAGAGTTTCTACAGCTGGATACCCTTCCTAACGCCAACCACTCCAAGAGTGTAGTGGGTGCTTTTACGTGCCACCGGCACAGGGGCCAGTCAGGCAGTACTGGTAACGACCTCGCTCGAATCCTTTTATATATGCCATGCATATATATATATATTTATATTATATTATATTATATATATATCATATTATATATATTATATATGCATATATATATGCATATATATATGTATATATTATATATAATATGTATATATATATTATATATATGCATATATATATATATTATATATAATATGTATATATTATATGTATATGTATATATAATATGTATATATTATATGTATATGTATATATATATATGTATATGTATATATATATATGTATATATTATATATATATATGTATATATTATATATGTATATATTATATATATATATATATGTATATATATATATATATATATATATGTATATGTATATATATATATATGTATATATTATATATGTATATATTATATATATATATATATATTATATGTATATATTATATATGTATATGTAATATTATATATATATATATATATGTATATTATATATGTATATGTATATTTATATATATATATATGTATATATTATATAATGTATATGTATATATATATATATTATATATATGTATATGTATATATTATAATATATATATATTATATGTATGTATATATTATGTATTATATGTATATGTTATGTATATGTATATATTATGTATATATATATATATTATATGTATGTATATATTATGTATATATATGTATATGTTATGTATATGTATATATTATGTATATATATGTATATATTATGTATATGTATATATTATGTATATATATGTATATGTATATATTATGTATATGTATATATTATGTATATATATGTATATATATATACGAGAAAGAAGCAACAAGAATGGATTAGTTTTTAGTACAATTGTTTCATACAAAGACAGGCTTTATTACAAGTTGCAAAAATTGCAGCAGATAAAAGTGTCCCGTACTCATCAGCTAAAATACATTTGAGTTCTCTAGACATCTTAGTGGGTGAGGTTATACTCATGAAATATTGGAGATAGTTCCATTAGAGGCAGATATAGGTTGTAAACAGTTTTCCAAAGTCCTTAATGATGATGCACAGTCTTATCACAGATTTTTAAAAACTTATTAGTTTCGAAGAGAGATGAATCAATCCATAGTGTAGATTTAAATTTCCAGAGATATGAGGAGGAGGATGCACAGACTTATCACAGGTTTTAAAGACTTATTAGCTTCACAGAAAAGGTGAATTAATCCATAGTGAAGATTTACATTTCCAGTGGTAAGATGAGGAATTTCATACTCACAGACGATGTATTTAACCATTATTAATCCACAATCATTTCATGCTATATGATAAGGTAATTTGCCATGTTATTGCTCTCTGTGCAAAACTGCTATGTTGAGATTTCTAAAGGCTGAAGGAATTTATTTGTGGGGCAAAGAAAAGAAAATAAAAGAAAAAGGAAAGAGACAAGGAAAAAAGAAAAAGAAAAGGGAGAAGAAGAAGAAAGAAGGAAAAGAAAAAGAAAAAGAAAAAGAAAAAAGAAAGAGAAACGGGGGAGAAGGATAGAAAAGAAAAAGAAAGAGAAAAAGAAAAAGGAAAAGAAAAAGTGGAATAGGGAGAAAAGAAAAGGCGCCTATATAGAGTATACTGCGACAACTTAGCGGGAGGGGGTTTTTAAAGTGACCAAATACAGAAGAATTTGTAGATAACTTAGTTAGCTTGAGTCTTTAAGAATTCAGGAACTATGAAAAAAATTATTTTTTTGACCAGTACACAGCTATTTACTATCAACCTGACACGGATGAAAGCAGATATGAATCTAAAGAGAATTTAAAGAGATAAACAAGGTCAGGGGTAGAGGGGTCAAAAGCTATCGTCAGAAGGAAATACAATAAGAGAAAGGATCTAAGTGCAACCTTAACCAGAGGTCATTTAAATTATTTATTTATTCATGTTACTGTCTTAAAAATTGTAGCCGTTACTATCAATACATTAATGGACTACCGGTCAAAAGCTAGAATTTAATTAACAAGGTGTGATGGAATTGTCTATTTTATTGAAATTTATCATACTACTTTCAAGGGAGTTTCTTCACTTAATTAATTCTGTAATAGAATTGTTAAGCCTTAGTAACTTAATTTATTAAAGTAGTGTTACCTAAACTAGATTAAGTTCCAAAATTAAAAATTTAAAATTAAGATTTAAGAATTAAATAAACACTAAAAATTAAGATTTTGGTTATATTTATCTACCTATCTTGTTACGATTATTCTATCCAGTTATTCACTTAAAATATTTTAGGGTCTTCAATTTAGCGTGGACACAAACTTGTCCTACTTCAATATGGTTATTTAACAAGTTTCTATTTTTTCTATGCCTTAGAATTTCATAGGTCTCCATTGAGCAGAGTTGGCAACCAACCCTGCTATTTTTATACGGTATTGCTCTCCTAACTATTTCCCAATTAAGATTATAATTCTTGTTATTATTTTTGAGTTCCCAGATTTTACTTGAAAGTGTGGTGGTACCAGCTTTATGACGTAATCCAAAAGATGAGATGTGATTTCTAACCCTTTTATTAAATTTATTGTGCACCCAATGTAAAAAAATTTGTTATTCTCAGTAGATATGGTACATTTATAGATTACGTTATTTTCCCTGCAAAGGCCGGGTGCCGGGCATCTTGACTTAATTCTACACTTACACGCAGGAGGAACAACTTCAGAAGTTGGATTATTCATGGGTAGATGTCTTATGTTCTTATTATTATGATTATCATGAGTATAATTATCCTTATTATTATTATTATTTTTATAGTTTGTGCTGTTATCTAAAATATTGTTATTATTTATTGATCCTATTGCTCCATCTTTTAGGTCTAAAGTCCTACCATGATTATTTACATTATTAGTAATGTTACTATTATTGTTAGTATTATTATCAAACTGTATATTGCTGCTATAGATGTCACTGATATTTTCCTTCTCCGCGTTTTCTCTATTAGCCTTACTTCTATTATTAACATTTTTACTTCTATTAGTATCGGTATTATTACTACTCTTGTTACTGCTAATATTATTATTAGTCGTTTTGTGGTTACTGATTCCATCCGTGTTTTGATAGTTACTATTGTTGTTAGTATTGCTATAATTGTTATTGGTATTCATGTTGTTATTATTATTTTTATTTTCATCTTTCCTGGCTAGTTTAATGTTGTTATTATTAATCTTAGCTATTAAAGTGGACATATTTGGGAGGGTTGAATAAGAAATTCTAACTGTTTTCTTAGAAATAATTCTATGATATTTATGAGAGATTGGGAAATTTTTTTCTAGAATTACTTTGAATTTGCTCCGTATATCCGATTGAATCGCACAGTTGAAAGGAATATTCAGCCATATTATATCTTTTTTATTTTTATTTCTATTAAATTTCTTTGAATTAGAATCAGGGTTCGTAGAATTATTATTATTATTCATCTTATCAAAGTCATTGTACTTACTACTATAATTTGCGTGCATCTTTGATTTATCTAATTCCATTTTATCCGAATTACCTGTGCTTTGGTTTTTACTTCTATTTGAATTATTGGGCTTGTACGCTAGATTTGCGGTTACTGTGAATCTATTTCTACTTCTATTTCGGGCCTGGTCTATATTGCTGCTTATGTGATTAATGATAACTTCTTTGTTAGGAATATGTAAGTTCCCCTTATCTATGAATGTAATTTTTTGGTTGTATCCTGCCTTAGTTAACGCTGTATTATAATGCTCAGAATGGGAGTTAAATATATCCTTATTTGAAGATAATTTTGAAATTCTTAATGAAATATTTCTGGCTAAAGATTCAATTATATTTGGTGGATGGTTGGATAATTTATTTACGTATCTCGTGATTTCGCCTTCTTTTCTAAATGGGTAATGCAGCTTGGAGTTAAGGTCTAACGTAATATCTAGGAAATTAACTATTTTAGTGCCAGGTTCATACATTAATTGCTTTGATTGTATATATATATATGTATATATTATGTATATATATATATATATATATGTATATATATGTATATATATGTATGTATATATATGTGTGTGTTATATATATATATATATATGCATTTTTTTTTCTCTAGTTTCTGCTCAGAGCAGTGGCCATGCTGATGCACCGCCGTTTTGTTACACTGTTATTATTAAGAGCCTCCTCTAAAATGTGGCACTTGGTGAAGCATAGAGTTTAATATAGCTACCCTCATTTGCACCTCCTGTAATGAGGTAGGTTCATCTGGGTTTCTCGACAGGGAGAGGTGCAGGTTAAAAACCCCTACATCTACTTTGTGCAAGTTCCTCAGACTCTTTGGGAGAATATTAAAAAGCTGTAGGCCTTTGAAACCCAGGCTGTTGCAGTAACTTGTCCTGAAGTGTGATGGCATTGCTGAGACCTTTGGCACTATGCAGTGTTGTCCTGTTCTGGCATTGGTGTAGCTTTCAATGCCAAATTTTTGCCCAATTCCTTCCTGGCTAACTGGGAAGATAGTTTTTCTATGTGGCTGATGCTCAGGAGCAATAAACACTGAAAATGCTCAGAGACCAACTTCTGCCACATTCCTGGGAGAAAAACTAGAAATTGTTGATAGCTTCCGTTAACTTTGTGACCAAGTCAGTAGCGGGGGTGGGTGTGCTGAAAGTGTAACTGTTAGAGTAAGAATAGCCTGGGCAAAGTTTAGAGAGCTCTTACCTCTGCTGGTGCCTCTCGCTCAGAATAAAAGGCAGACTGTATGACGCATGTGTATGAACAGCCATACTACATGGCAGTGAAACATGGGCCATGACTGCTGAGGATATGCATAAGCTTGCAAGAAATGAAGCCAATATGCTCCGATGGATGTGTAATGTCAGTGTTCATACTCGACAGAGTGTAAGTACCTTGAGAGAAAAGTTGGACCTAAGAAGCATCAGTTGTGGTGTGCAAGAGAGACGTTTGCGCTGGTATGGTCATGGGGCGAGAATGGATGAAGATAGTTGTGTGAAAAAGTGCCTCACCCTAGTGATTGAGGAAACCTGTGGAAGAGGTGGTGAAGTACGACCTTCGAACTTTAGGTCTCACCAAGGAAATGACCAGAGACCGAGACCTTTGGAAGTATGCTGTGCGTGGGAAGACCCGGCAGGACAAGTGAGACCATAACCCGTGACCTCTACCTGGGACGTAGCCAGCCCACTTATGCATACCTTTCCTTCTTGTGACACAAACCCTACTTGTGAAGACCTGTTGAGGCAAGTGAAAATCAAAATCAATCAACATCAATGGAAATTGTAGCTGTGATACTAGTGCCGGTGGCATGTATGAGAACCATCTAAACGTGGCCGTTGCCAGCGCCGCCCCGTCTGGCGCCCGTGCCAGTGGCACGTAAAAAGCACCATCCAATCGTGTCCATTTGCCAGCCTCGTCTGGCACCTGTGCAGGTGGCACGTAAAAAGCACCCACTACACTCACGGAGTGGTTGGCGTTAGGAAGGGCATCCAGCCGTAGAAACACTGCCAAATCAAACTGGGCCTGACGCAGCCTTCTGGCTTCCCAGACCCCAGTTGAACCGTCCAACCCATGCTAGCATGGAAAACGGACGTTAAACGATGATGATGATGATGATGCGTGTGTGTATGTGTTTGTGTGTGTGTGTAGATGTGTGTAGGTACATATATATATGTGTATATATATATATGTATATATATATATATTTGTTCATGTATGTAGATAGATAAGTGTGTATATGATTGTATGTAAGTATATATAATCACCCAGTCCTATAAATAAATGTGCATATATGCCAGCTGTTGCACAGAAATTGCCTTTGATAATGCTATAATGAAATGTAGAAAATTTCAATTTTGTTTCTAGTATTGGAAACAGTGATTGTAAAAGGAGATGAAAGTAACAAAATAACTAGTAGTTACTTTCAGTGTTAGATATGGTGTCATACTTTAATGTATTTTACTAACTAAACTGGAAATATAATTATTTACATATTTTCACCATTAGTTATAATTCATCAATAAATCCTGTGGTTTTTGAACTGTTTAAAAACAGCTGCAGCTGGTTTTGGTTTATATTATACACTTCTATAATGTTTACCTTTGATTCTCGTTGAAAATCTCCAATTTCTCATTAAGATTGAAAGCCTTAACTCGTTTTGTTTTTGACACAAGTGTTCAATGTTATTTATAGTAGTTTTCTTGGGGGAAGATACTTTTTATTATATAGTCAATGGAAGAGTGCCAGCTCTCATGACCTTTGTATTTTATTCCCACTTTGAAAGATGTTTGCTACATACAAAATCTAGGCTTTTTTAGCACCATACAATGAATTCTTTTAATTTCAAGTTCCAGAGTAATTGTCACTAGTATCAGAAACCTGCCATATATCAGTTACCTGATGTGTGTGTGTGTGTGAGAGAGAGAGAGAGAGAGAGAGACTTTTATCATATCTTCTCACGGGAAAATTTATTGCTATGTATAATTTCAGAAAACATACCCAGCTTCTGCTAATTTCTAATGGTATTTTATTTGAAATATTTGTTATCTTCATTATCACCACTTCTATTTCATTAGACTAATAAAACAAACATAATATATTTAAACAGTATTTTTATGGAATGTCCATGACTTATCCAAATGCAATCTCCAATTTAGAATTGACATGGCTAATATCTCTAGAGTAACTTTTAGGCAACAATATAAAGCTGTACTTCATTTCATGATGTTAGAATGTTACTTTTCAACATTTATATTCTTCTGTTTTCATCAAATCAAATTTGATGTTAAATGGAAGATCTAGGGAGATTTGTTAAGATCTAGGAAGACTTAGTTTTCTAAGCAAGTTCAATCAGATCACAGAGTGATATTCAGCTAAATGTTTTCTACCAGTTTGCACATAGCAGCCATTCTAAATCAATCTTCTGTCAACACTTTTATTACCACGCTTCTGTTGAAATAAACCACTTTCCTGTCAGTTAATTTTTTAAATAATGAACAATGCAGTAAAATTTCCACATCATCAAACTGACAATTGGAACATAAATTAACGTGAAATTTGTACAGTAAGTCTTCAGATGACTTTAAACCAAGAACTCTGTACCATAAAAATGAAGGTAGTTTTAGGTGGTCTTGTATCAAAAGGGTTAAACTGCAGCTTAGTTAATTTGCTGCAAGACCCTAAGAATGCACAAATCACAATTTACATTATGAAATCATTGAAAACTATTTTTATTATATATTTTCAATTCTTTCAAGAAAATTTTTCAAACTCTGTTATTAACAGAAATATCATAGTTTATAATATGATCACACAACTATAATGTAAATCAGAAAACTTATATGAAGAGAAGTTAGCCATCTGCTGTTTTCTGTCATTTAAAATAATAATGAAATTATTGTATACAATGCTCAGGTGCACTGTTTTGGTCAACTACTGTTGTGTGGTACAAATGGTATTAGTACTAGAGTACTTGGTCTTCCAAGTCTAACCCCCACCCCCACCAGGCTAGATAAGTAAATATCAATCCATTAAATCATTTATACTCTTCTACAAAATACTGGCTTTGTGCCAAAGCTAGAAATTATTACTAAATTTAGGCAAATATATTTAAATTGATATAATGTTGACTTAAAGCTTGAAATGTTATATATTTTTCTGATGTATGGTTGATATACTTTGAAATATCTTTCTTTAGATGTCAGTTCTTGCTGTTACCATTTCAAAAATGTTTCAGTGGAATTGTTTATTAGTTTCCAGAAAAATTTCAAAAAAGTTTTTTTTTTTTTTGTTCTAGTAACAAAATGATATGTTATTAGTTGGCAATAGGTTGCCTTCATATCAAACCCAAACTAAGCGTCAGACTAATGAAATCAACCATTCTTTTTTAAACATAGAACTCAGTATTTTGTGCATTTTATTTCTAAAGGCTCCATCAGATGTCAAAATATTTCTGTCCTTGAAATCACTGCTCACTTTTCTTTATCTTCATTATAGTTGTCTTATTACTTGTTTGGCATTCCTCATTTTCCTTAATTTATTGTTTGCCATCAGCTCTTTCAACCAAAGATTATGGCTCTGCTCACTTTGAAAGAAGTTTCACATTTATGTTACACCATTGACTTGTGTGTTTGTTACAACATGTAACTGAAAACAGTGAAACAGCAGTTGTGTGTGTATGTGTATTAAAGTTTGTTTCTTTGTATAAGGGTAGTGGTGGGGGTTTGTTAAAATATAGGAGGCAAATCCAGTGCCATTCATTCTTAGAAGGACGGTATAGAGTATTGTACAGTGAATGGAAAGGAGAGTTAGTAATGGAGATATTAATCTTTTCTTTTCTACCTTAGGTACAAGGCCTGAAATTTGGGGGGAGGGGGCCGGTTTATTAGATCAACCTCAGTACACAACTGGTATTTAATTTATCGACCCTGAAAGGATGAAAGGTAAAGTCGACTTTGGCAGAATTTGAACTCAGAACATAAAGACAGACGAAATACCATTAAGCATTTTGTTTGGCATACTAACAATTCCGCCAGCTCACTGCTTTGTGATGGAGATATTAATGCCAACATGAATGGAAGAAACCACAGAACTTGATCAGAAGAGAGGAGTTCTGGTAGGACCCAGGTGAACTTGTGACAGTCCTCTATATCTGAAATAAAATTGGTGTAGTCACTCATGCTTCTCATACACTTCCAGATGTTTTCAACCAAATCATTTGCTATTTATTCTGTCA
Source organism: Octopus sinensis (assembly GCF_006345805.1). Classification (NCBI taxonomy): domain Eukaryota; kingdom Metazoa; phylum Mollusca; class Cephalopoda; order Octopoda; family Octopodidae; genus Octopus; species Octopus sinensis. The sequence continues at coordinate 28,758,065 of NC_043005.1, forward strand.
ATCATCAACAAGTGTCAAACTTTCAAGATGTCACTTTCAAGATGCATGAGCAGGAAGACACAAATACATAAACACCTATGTGCATAAGTATGGTACATAAACATTCCATGTTCCAACATGCATGCATGATCCTCATACATTCACACATATAGATGTAGGAATGTATGTAGACAGATGAGCTGGCCATACATATGAATGTGTTTGCAGAGAACCTTATGTATGTAAAGAGGTGGCAAGTTTGTGCCTGGATTTCAATATGAGGTTGACTCCATTGTGCTAGTTATCAAGATGGACATCCCAGTTGATATTGCAGAAGGTAGCAAAAGGGGAAGGACAGCTGGGCAAATCAGCAGGAACAAAACAGGACTTATGTAAAGAGGGGTAGAATGGAGATGGAAGACAATTTATAAGGGTTAATTAATTAGTTTCATAACTATCAAAGAAGCAAGTTGCAGATTGGAATATGAACTTAGCTTACATTCTTAATGATAATCAATAACAAAAATGCTAGCATTTGTATAGGAATACTCATTCAGTTTGTGAGCTACAAAGCAGTCCTATTTGTGCTGATGCCATGAAAAGGCACCCAGTAAACTCGATATGTGTTTGGTACAGTGAGCAGCAACAATGCAGGGCTTAAGAGACCTCTATAGCCTTTTTCAGGGTGAGATAGCCTCTATACTGTCAGTGCCCAGTACACTGTTATAGTGGCCGTTGTTAGGAAGGACACTCAGTCATAGAAACCATTTCATAATGGAGACATTGGAGCAAGACATTTTCCTACAGTCCATCAGATCCTGTCAAATCATCCATGCTATATCAATATGAAAAATGGACATTTGACGATGGTCCAGAGACATAAATACATACAAATAAAAATGGCAAGAAATTGACAGTTGTTAGAACAAAGGAAGACAGATTATGATATGAGCAAAAAGAAAACCTTTTGATTAAATGTTATCTGTAATTAAACAATTTGCTAAAGGATTTCTAGCACAAACTGAAACTGTTCTGTATTTTTGAGATGAAGAATTCTTTAATATTATTTACATTTACATTGGACGGATTTGTGTCCTCATCTTGTTTGTTGTTACCACACCGTTTCGGCTGATTTACTCTCCAGCCTTCATCAGGTGTCCTTGTAGAATTTTGAACCCAACCCTGAGTTCTCATTCCTAAGGTATTTTGCTGATGTTATAATTATTATTATTATTTATTCAAGGTACTGCCTGGAATTGAACTCGCAAACTTGGGGTTAGTAGCCCACGCTCTTAACCATTATGCTATATGCCCATGAGCAATTATAGAGTGATCCCTTAAGAACAAGAACCCAGGGATGGGTTCAAAATTCTACCAGGACACCTGATGAAGGCTGAAGAGTAAATCAGCCGAAACATTGTGGTAATAACAAACAAGATGAAGACACATATCTGTTCAATGTAAATGATGTACAAACTGAAGCTATCAGCTTTTGGACATCGAATGTCCTATATTATTTTATCAAGTTGCAGTTACAATTTTCCAAAAGACAAGAATAACAGATTGATTGTGATAAGAACACACAATCAAAATGGATCACCTCACAAAAAGGAAAATATCGACAGGCTCTGGAAAAATATTGAACGTTTGGATACTACCATTAAATGCAAAGTGAATAATGAAGTGATGAACAAGCAGCTATGATAGACTGTCTAAAGTCTTTGGAAATTACCAATGGAGAATACACACTATTAAACAAATTACCTTTAAACATCAGCTATGTAGTGTATAAAATGTACACCGGTTACTTGAATATATTTATCCAAGATCAAAGTTAAATAAACAATGAGGTGATTAAAGAGCAGACAGGGGGAAATACAGGTGTCTAGGACTGTCCCAAACAATTTCTCATCAACAAAGCTGTCCTTAAAGAACTGAAGCAACTCTGCCAAAGTTGACTGGATGTATGGCCAAACTTTAAAAAAACATTTGGTGCTATTTCTTATTCTTGGATACCAGTCATTATGCCTTGTCAAGGTTTCATTTGCTGTAGTTAATGTCTTTAAAGAACTGTCAACAACATAACTATTGATCAGAACTGAAGCCACTATCATAATTATAAAGAGAACTATTGACAAAAATATTCCAGGTTGAGAGTTTGTCTTTATTGCGTTTCATCCTGGTGGAGAATTCCTGTTGAGGAAAAGCAAAGCTACATGTTAGGTTCTGCAGAGAAGAGAATAATTATTACCAACACCTTTTTGTTTGTAACAAAACTGTACTCAATATTCACAACACCAAGAGACAGAACTAATCCCAACATTCTTACAAGAGATTGTTGACCAGGCAAGGAATATGGATATCAAGGGTGTCAAAGTGCAGGCACAGAACAATAGTTGATTTGACTGTTCATACACTATATAAATATATACATATATTTATATCTATGTTTACACACACTCTATATATATATATATATATATATATACATATATATATCAAAGGAAGGCTAACTGGAAAGACAGATTTGTGTGTGGCAGATGCACAGGAGCAATAAACACTGAAAATGTTCCATCACATGCCAGGGGGAAGAACTAGAAGTAGTTGTTAGCTTCCATTACCTAGGTAACCAAGTCAGTAGAGGGATAGATGCTCTGAGAGTGTAGCTACTAGAATAAGAATAGCCTGGGCAAAGGTCAGAGAGATCCTACTTCTGCTGGCAACAAAGAGCCTCTCACTCAGAGTAAAAGGTAAACTGTATGGTGCATGTGTGCAAAAAACCATGCTACATGGCAGTGAAACATGGGCTGTGACTGCTGAGGACATGCGTAAGCTTGCAAGAAATGAAGCTAGTATGCTCCACTGGATGTGTAATATCAGTGTGCATACACGACAGAGTGTAAGCACGCTAAGAGGAAAGTTGGACATAAGAAGCATCAGATATGGTGTGCAAGAGAGACGACTGTGCTGGTATGGTCATGTGTTGCGTATGAATGAGGACAGCTGTGTGAAAAAGTGTCACACCCTAACTGTGGAGGGAACTTGTAGAAGAGGTAGACCCAGGAAGACCTGGGATGAGATAGTGAAGTATGACCTTCGAATGCTGGGCCTCACCAAGGCAATGACAAGTGACTGAAACCTTTGGAGATATGCTTGTGCTTGAGAAGACCCAACAAGCCAAGTGAGATCATAACTGTGGCTTATGCCAGTGTTGCATAACCAGCCCATTTAACAGTAGACTTCAATCATTGAGCAATAAACTATGCTTGTGAAGACATGTTGAGGCAAGTGAAATCATTGTCTTGGCCAATGCCAGTACTACTTGATTGGCACCTGTGCCAGGGGCACATAAAAAGCACCATATGAAAGTGGTCGATGTCAGTTTTGCCTGACTGGTCCAATGATGGTGGCATGTAAAAAGCACCAGCCAAACATAGCTGATGCCAGGCCCACCTGACTGGCTCCTGTGCCAGTGGAACGTAAAAAGCACCCACTACACTCTGAGTGGTTGGTGTTAAGAAGGGCATCCAGCTGAAGAATCCTTGCCAGATCAGATTGGAGCCTGGTGCAGCCTTCTGGCTTGCCAATCCTCAGTCAAACCATCCAAACCATACCAGCATGGAAAGTGGATGTTAAACAATGATGATGATGAAGTGTGGCTGTGTAGTAAGAAGTTTGCTTCCCAGCCATAAAATTTGGGGTTCAGTCCCATTGCAGAACACCTTGGACCAACCATTTCCTTGTGAGTGGATTTGGTTGACAGAAGCTAAAAGAAGCTCATTAGCACTGTGTGTGTGTGTGTGTATGCGTGCGTGCGTGCGCGTGCATGTGTGTGTGTGTGTATGGGTGTGTTTGCTTTACTGTTTCCTTGCTGTGACATCACATGGTTGTTGTAAGCAAGTCTCCCTGTCAAACAATTGATATCCTTCATTCCAATATGCTGTAAAACACAAGGCAGCAAGCTGGCAGAAATGTTAGCATGCTGGGCAAAATGCTTAGCAGTATTTCTTGTCTTTATGTTCTGGTTTCAAATTCCGCCAAGGTCAACTTTGTCTCTCATCTTTTCAGGGATAGATAAATTTAACACCAGTTGCATACTGGGGTTGATTTAATTGACTGGCCCCCTTCCCCCCCAAAAAAATTTCAGGCCTTGTGCCTAGAGTAGAAAAGAACATGCTATAAAAACACATCTGGTCATGGGGATAAATATTACCTTACTTGGAAACAGGTGAGAGTTGGCAAGAGGAAGAGCAGGTGACCATAGAAAATCTGTCTCAACAAATTCCATCAGAGACATGCATGGATGGAAAAGTGGACATTAAAACTATGATGACGATGATGAATATATATATATATATATATATATATATATATAAAAGAAGTAAGGACCTAAATCCTTCGAAGGAATGTCAAACATCCAAGTCTGCTGCCAGTTCAAACCAAGCAAAGAATATTTATTGAATGTATAGTTTTTTGTATAAGGAAAGGAAAAAATATCAACATAGACAATTGTTTAATACAAAGTTGGTACGAATCCAATACAGATTCTATAAGTTGTTTCCAGCCTAATTGATTCCAAAACAAAATGAAAAATAATCCTTTTGAAATCACAAATTAGGCTTTTCTTTAAGAATTCATTATTGGAATGAATGGTTTCAACCAAAAAAAATATAAAGACCTTATTTCTGGGCTATTGTAAAGGTCTTAATATTTTTGTTGGTTGAACCCATTCATTCCAATAATGAATTTCTGAAGAAACGCCTGATTTGTGATTTCAAAAGGATTATTTTTCGTTTTGTTTTGGAATCAATTAAGCTGGAAACAACTTATAGAATCTTTATTGGATTCATACCAACTTTGTATTTAAGGATTGTCTACGCTTAAATGTTTTTCCATTCCTTATATTTTATTTACACACACACATATATATATACATACATAAGATGTACCCAGTGTAAGCTAGGGACACACAAAGGTGCAGCAATTTCAAAGGAAGGCTAACTGGGAAGATAGTTTTTGTGCGTGGCAAATGCTCAGGGGCAATAAACACTGAAAATGTGCTGAGAACAGCTTCCGTCACATTCCAGGGAGAAAAACTAGAAGTAGTTGATAGCTTCCATTACCTAGGTGACCAAGTCAGTAACAGGAGTAGATGCTCTGAGAGTGTAACTGCTAAAATAAGAATAGCTTGGGCAAAGTTCAGAGAGATCCTACCTCTGTTGGTGACAAAGAGCCTCTCGCTCAGAGTAAAAGGAAGACTGTATGACGCATGTGTGCAAACAGCCATGCTACATGGCAGTGAAACATGGGCCGTGACTGCTGAGGACATGCGTAAGCCTGCAAGAAAGGAAGCTAGTATGCTCCACTGGATGTGTAATGTTAGTGTGCATACATGTCAATGTAAGTGCCCTGAGAGGAAAGTTGGACATAAGAAGCATCAGATGTGGTGTACAAGAGAGACGAATGTGCTAGTATGATCATGTGTTGTGAATGAATGAGGACAGCTGTGTGAAAAACTGTCACACCCTAACAGTGGAGGGAACCTGGGGAAGAGGAAGACCTGGGATGAGGTAGTGAAGCATGATCTTTAAACGTTGTGCCTCACAGAGACTGAGACATTTGGAGATATGCTGTGCTTGAGAAGATCAAGTGAGACTGTAGCTGTGGCCTATGCCATATAACTGGCCCATTTAAGAGTACCCATCAATCATTGGACAATAAACTATGCTTGCCAAGACCTGTTGAGGCAAGTGAAATCATTGTCATGGCCAATGACAGTACCACCTGATTGGCACCTGTGTCAATGGAACATTTAAAGCACCATTTTAGCATGATTGTTTCCAGGGCCACTGACTGGCTCCCGTGCTGGTGGCATGTAAAAAGCACCATTCAAGCATGATCATTGCCAGCATTGCCTGACTGGCTCCTGTGCCAATGGCATGTAAAAAACACCATTCGAGCATTGTCGTTGCCAGTGCCGCTGGACTGGCTCCTGTGCAGGTGGAATGTAAAAAGCACCATTTGAGCGCGACCGATATCAATACCACCTGACTGGCCCTTGTGCCAGTGGCACATAAAAGCACCCACTACACTCTCGGAGTGGTTGCTATTAGGAAGGGCATCCAGCTGTAGAGACTTTGCTAGATTAGTTTGGGGCCTGGTGCAGCCTTCTGGCTCACCAGCCCTCAGTAAAACCATCCAAACCATGCCAGCATGGAAAGCGGACGTTAAACGACGGCGATGATGATAATGATGATATACATGAAGGCACATGGCCAAAATGGTTAGGGCATTGCACTCACAATTGCAAGATTGTGACTTTGACTCCCAGACCAATGATGTGCAGAGTTCTTGAACAAAGTTGTAGGAGTGGCTGTGTGGTAAGTAGCTTGCTTACCAACCACATGGTTCCGGGTTCAGTCCCACTGCATGGCATCTTGGGCAAGTGTCTTCTACTCTAGCCTCAGGCCAACTAAAGCCTTGTGGGTGGATTTGGTAGATGGAAACTGAAAGAAGCCCATCGTATATATGGATTATGTATGTGTGTGTGTATATGTTTGTGTCTGTCCCCACAACATTGCTTGACAACCGATGCTGGTGTGTTTACATCCCAGTAACTTAGCGGTTCGGCAAAAGAGACTGATAGCATAAGTACTACGCTCACAAAGAAAAATCCTGGGGTCGATTTGCTCGACTAAAGGCACTGCTCCAGCATGGCCACAGTCACATGACTGAAACAAGTAAAAGAATAAAAGAATATACACACACTGATATATGACCTACGTTGGACTCATTCGCATAACTGGAGCTTAACTATGGTCTATCCATAGCACTTACTCAGCATTATCTGACACCTTTGGGTGTTACTAATACCATTACCTCTCATAACATCTATGTATATATATATATATATATATATATGTATGCATGCATATATATTTTATATCCACCAGTCTATATCAGTTCTGCTATTTTTGTTTCATTGTGCTTGCACTGCTAGTTGGATCTTGTTAGTGATTAGATCTTCACCAATGTTAAAAATCTTCCACTCCCATGGGAAAGAAAGGAATGAATGTATAGAGACGGCACAGAGCAATGAAGAGGACTCTTATTGGGGACAAGACAACTTCTATAGTGCTGGTGCCAATATAAAATGCACCAAACAGTCTGTAAAGTGGCTTTGATGGTAGGAGGGACATCCAAGTAATGAAAGCATGGAAAATTTGAGTGAGAAATATTACCTGTCAAGAAGGGCAATAACTCCTAATAAGAACTGTGATCGTGATGACTTGTTCAGTTCATATCAAGAGATTGATAGGAAAGGCTGTGTGGTTAAGAAGTTCTCTTTGCAACACATGGTTTCTGGTTCAATGACAATGTAACTCGGGCAAGTGTTTTCTAATATAGTTCCAAGTAGAACTGGATTATGAAAACTGTATAGAAGCCATTTTGTGTATCTATGAAATATGTGTGCATGTCATCATTTTTCTCTTCTTCACATAAGACTATCAGTGCAAAAACAGTGATATTGTGCTTAGATTTCCAGTGAATGTTAGGTCTGGTAACTTTGCCCTCTCAAGGTAATGAAATAAAAATTCTCTTATTTGTAAGGAAAGGGTTGACAACAGGAAGAGCATCCAGCCATAAAATACTGCTTGAAATGAGCACCTGTTCAACATCACCAATGCATCGGAAGAAACAGACATAAAAATGAACAAATGGATAAACATACAATGAATATACCTATGTACAGCGAGTTGACCGAGTCATTCGAATATTGGCTATACTGTCTTGTGGTCTGAGATTTAAACCCAGTTGAAGTCAACTTCATCCTTTCCAGATTAATAATTGAAATATCAATACAAGACAGATTGGAGGAAATGGTCCCATGGAAATTCTGCAAAGTGAAGGTGTCCAGGACTGTTGCCACAGCCACTATCTTCTCAATGTATTCAAAACAACTGTCCTTGAGGTTCTTCAACTTAGGAGAAAGTCACAGGAGCAAGGTCTGGACTGTACGGTGGGTGATGGACAGTTTTGATTCCCACCTCTGTCAAGTAGTTGGTTACTAGGATGGAATTGTGGACTGGTGCATTGTCCTGGTACAGGCATGACCAACCCAAGTGAAAGAGCTCGGGCCTTTTGTAATGAAATTTCTTCCTAAACTTTCTCAAAACCTTTACAAAGTACACTTTGTTGACCATCTGGCCAGAGGGAACTTGGCAGATATAGATGATATCCTTTCTGTTGAAAAGGGCACCATCATGAGCCCTCTGTGGACCTGCTTTACCTGGCCTTCTTGGGTCTGGGTGAACCAAGATACTTCCAGTGGGCACCCTGTCTCTTGGTCGCTAGCTCATAACAGTAAATGGTGCTGTCATCACAGGTCACCAGAGACTCAAGTACTCATGAATTTGAGATAAGCTCAACCAGCTCTCTGCTGTCACCAATGCTTCTTTCCTTCTGTTCATCACCGAGCACCTTTTGAACAAACTTTGCACATATTCAGACCTTCATGAATAATTGTGCATCCAGTTGGAACACCAGCTCCAAACTGTATTGTCTTTATAGACACACAGCAGTCTTCATGCAGAAAATTGCATATTTTCTCAACCAGTTCTGATGTCCCCCACATCTCATTGTCTCTCTCATCTCTTTTCTACCATTCTTGAACCGCTTCTGCCAGTGAAAAACTTATGCTCAGCTCACACAAGTTAATCCATAAGCAATCTGAAGTATTTTGTAAGTTTCTGCCCAATTTAACACAAAACTATACAGCAACGCAAGCTTCCATTCATGTCCTGACAGCATTCTGCAAACCTGTCAGCTGTGACAAGCAGCATTTAGAAAGATGGGTTCAAAGTACAGCCATCTCATTCAATCTGGAATAGTAAAAGTTGGCAGGTCAGCTTATTAGATGTATACTAGTGATATGCTAAAATTACAATAATCTAAGACAGTTATATCTGCCTCTCCTAAAAAAGAACTCAAACCTTCTGGAATGCACTGTGTGTGTGTGTGTGTGTTATAAAAGTGAATAGTTGAAAGAAAGTAACATTAGAAATTACATGCATTTAATAGCATTTTGACTCAGCTTCACATTACTTAAAGTTTCAAGAGCGCATGGGATAAGTCCACCTCATATATTCAGAACATCTGATAAGGTGGACATGTTCTATATGCCCTCGGACTTTAAATAATGTGGAGTTAAGTCAAAATGTTTTATACATATATATATAGTGTGTGTGTGACTGGATGAATGAAACCAACTCTATTAAACTTAATTTTCCATCTCAAAGACTTGATATATTTAACAATGTTAGCAATTCAGATTTATTTTGAATCATACAAAAACAATTTCTTTGGGAAATGTTAAAACAGTGAAATATATATATAAAAAGGGGAAAGAAGATGAGGAGGGGTTAGAGTCAATGTAAGAAAAAAAACTGTTATCCACAGTGAAGTACAAAAGAAAACACTAGTTTAAACAGTATAACAAAATTAGAGTTGAGATTTTATCATACAACGAGTTTGTGGTTTTTAATAATTTTCTTGGATTTCAAAAATTAAAAAGAATATTTAAAATGGTGTGTAGATACACACTAGGAGATAAATTTGTCAAAATACTAAATCACAGTTTTATTCCTTTCTTCAAAGACTCAGGTATGAATTTGTCTTTTCAAAGACCTTATTTATAAAACTTCTATTATAAAGCTTCTTTTTTTTTATTTTTTATTACCAAATATCCTACTACAAGCAGAGAAATGGCTCCTTTTTTTCTTTCAACCACATGGCATATAAAACAGTAGAGCAAGGTCAGCTCTCTCTTGTAAAGATCCTGATATTGTGAGCTCTAGCATTCAATATCTTCATGATTTAAGTAAATTTAATATTTTACCTTCAACTTTCTTTTACTCAGCAGAAAACTTAAGGTAAAAATATTTTTAAAAAATGAATATTCAGAAAAATTTAATTATTATTTTGTTTTTGTTTATTTTTTTTTTTTGTTAAAAAGTCATAAAACATTTCATGGTATGAGTGTCAAAGTCGGTTTGTAATGTAAAGTACTGTTTATATATATGTGTGTGAAATATCCACCCAATAAATGTTATTCATTAATTAACCAATTAAATTAATAAAGGAGTTAGATCTTCATAATCGGCTGTAACTGTGTGTTCAAGCTACTGAGTAGAAGCTAATAAAAATCAGCAAATTTGGAAAATTCAGAAATAAAACCATATTCTAGATTGTTAAAAAAGTTATGGGATTATAAATTTCTCAACTGTGAATCATTGACAAAACAGAACCTGTCGATAATTTATTGAGTGCTCATTTAGCTGAGTCAGAGAAGAAAACCATGAAATAAAAGATCTGTCAATGATGAAAATATTGTAGGAACAGCAGATTATTATATTTGTAACTTAATGGGAAAAGATGTGGCATTGCAGAAGACAAGAAAACTAAAATACACATCTAATTGAATTAATTAGATATTACTTATATATTTAAATTGATTAGATAATACAGATAATTTCCTGAAATAGTCATTTTCATTTCTCTCCTCATGAAAAACCACAACTTCATGTTTCTAAACTGAGCAGTACATTCAAACACAAAGAATGAAGGATTAAATGGTCGTTAAAACAATGATAATACAAATTGGAATCCTACAATTAAATATTATCTTCACTTAAATTTCAGCTTTGTCTCTGCAAATAGGGATTGACACAACAACATTGTTGGGTAGAAGCTTAAAGTGAACAACAGATGATGGGTGGCAGTTGTATCATGAACAGAATTAGAACACAGATAAAAGTGCAACTAAGAATATACATTGTTGTTTTGCTATTAATCTTAAGTAATAATATTCACTAATATTACTAATAAATCAATATGAATCTTAACTTTAATACTCATTCAATCATTATTAACATGGATCATTAAAGAATTGAACCTAACAATCATTAATCTCAAAATCACTTTGTTACAGTCTAATATCTATCTATATATATATATCATATGACATGTTAGCTGGAATAGGGAAACTATCCAAATTTGAAATTGGTTAAATGTTCTCAGACCCCATAAATGTGAAAATATTTGTTTATAATCATAGTAAAATGGTGTATTTTACGGTTTCAAGACACACCAATCAATCACCAGTCTTTCACTTTCATCATATTTCAGCTTCTATTCTTTATATCACACATACATAACATGCAGGAATGAAAACAAAACCATTTTGTTTTTGAATATTATTTGCTAACAACAAACAAACACTTCTCTCTTGCTGTCTGGAAAGAGTTTATGAACAGATTATTCCATATATATTTTAATCCCACCTCCACCATATCTATATTGTCTGTGGCATCAGTTAATCCATCTGCTATGATAGTTTACTGTTCTAAGGAAATTGTATTAAAACAAATGCACCAAGTGGATAATATGGACGTTCCTTTTACTGTACCTAATTTATCAAATGAAATATCACAAACAGAATGTAACAATTAAAATGACATTAGGTAATTATTAAAACTATGTAGGTCATTCTTAAATTTCATTAAACTGTCTACAATCATAGCTGCTAAATTAATTAGATTCTAAGATGTTTCCCATTAAAATAATGTAAAAACATGTTAGGACGATTGTTTCTGTTTTCTGCCTCAAACTGGTTCTTATGAAGTTTATTGTTTTATTTTGAAAATTTAAATAGATAGTTCATTCATAACTTCTTTCATGGGGTTATTCCTTGTTGTAAACATTCAATTGCACCATAAGCTATCTTGCTGTATTGGACATTCATTTCTCTCAGGTCATTTTTGCTTAGATTATGCAAATTACCAAGGCTATAAACATGTTCTATTCTTTTTTTGTATAAATACCTTTGGCTACTGGAGATACAGTCTGACAATTGTCATATTGATGACAGCTACTGAGACAGAAACATGCATCCATCTTCAGACAAGAAGCATCTTTTTCTTTAATGGCCTGTCAACCTTGGAAGAATCTTGAGTTTTGAAATTATCTCCCCCTTCCCATTTGGAGCTAGTCATAATTGGCATTTGATAATTATAATGCATACTCAAGAGGCAGACATAATTTTAATAAATCAAGAATTTATCTTATTTGAAATTCTTGTATTTATCTATGTTATATATATATATATATCTAATATAGGATAAAATTTTCAAAAAAATTTATCAGTGGCCAGCATATTAAAAATATCTTTTAACCCTTTCGCTACCAACCCGACTGAAACCGGCTCTGGCTTTGAGTATAAATGTCTTGTTTTCATAAGTTTTGAATTAAAATCTTCCACCAAACCTTAGTCACAATTTATGTTCCTAACACTAGCTGAATGATAACTAAGTTATTTTACTAAATTCTTTGTTGTATTTAAAGTAATTGAAAGAAACAGAGAGCATCTCAAAATAAATACAGTAACAAAAGGGTTAAGGTGAAAATTATAAACAATTTATAAATAAGGGCAAAAGAAAAAAATTCCAATGCCAAATATGCTGAGAAATAGACTTTAAATCGTCAATAACCACATATAATTCATCACTAAAAGAATTCTTTATCAAATAAACTCAGAAATCAGACCGATTCAGTAATGACGTAATTTTCTAGAAATTTCTGTCAGCTTGCTTCAAGACACATGCTTTTAGTGATGAATTATATGTGGTTGTTGTCTATTTCTTGGCATATTTGGCATAGGAATTGTTTTCTTTTGCCCTTATTTATAAGTTATGTTTTATATATATATATATATACATATATATACAGGTAGGTAGATGGAGTTTATCTTGTAGAGATAAAATTAACTCAAAATTTCAAAAATAGTAATGGAAAAATTAATTTAAGTCCCTATTTTGAGAGAGAGTGGGGCGTGTTGGTGTATATTATATTGAGTTAAAGACTTGGTTCATATCCCAGCAATGGACCCGTTGTTCTTTTCTGTCTCAAACTGGTTCTTATATTGATCTTATATACTTCTTCACTGTTGCAATCTTTACTGTTACCATGGACTCATCAAGGTAATCAAGGCTTGACTGATTTCAGTTTGAGCATCAATAAATATCCAAGTTCAGCCAGAAATAATTTACAAATTCTTAGCAATGGAAACAAATATTTCCTTTTTATACAAAACATATGTAAATTATTGAGACGGTGCATGTAGTGATTTCATTTTGCTTGAAAGAATTATAGAATCCATTGAGGCATATTCATCCTTTGTTCTATATACTTACTCATATATAGCATGTTTCTACTTCCTCAATCGCTACAGCAGTACATTGTGTCCAAATGCCTCTTGAACATTGTTGTGAGACCATGATATTAATGAAACAACAGTTATTAAACATACACATATGTTTTTCTATGGAAATTGTTCCTTGGAAATGTGATTCTTACATATTGAATAATAATAATAATAATACTGATGTGATACAAGAATTATTGAAACGAGTGTAGGAATGAACATAGAGACATCACTGATGTTGTAATCTGTCGTTCTTTCTAGTACATATGTGTGTGTGTGTGTGTGTGTGTGTGTGTGTGTGTGTGTGTGTTGCTGATTATGTCTTTGTTAGTACAATTAGGAAAACATTATCCATAACTGAATTTTTCACAACATGTAATTAGGACACAAGTGAAAAGATGTGTGTGTGTGTGTGTGTATGTGTATATGCAGATATATATTCACACATACATTCAGACACACAAATGGAAATATATATGTATGTTTTTGAAAAACAAAGATAAAAATGTTCATTTGTAGTAGAAATAATAATAAAGCCCAAAGTTTTAAAAAGAATGTGTGGATTATCAGATATTATACAATGATGTCATATCACAGACATCAAAAGAGAAACATTTTTCTCTTTATATTATAAAAAAAGTTTTCCCTGTCTTTTTAATAGAGGGGAGGGGGTTGTTTTTAATTTTACTTTATAGTTTATACACAGGTTCTAACAAGTAAAATACTGTGAAATGTTAGTATTTTTCAAAACTTTGAGTCTTTTCTCTGTTTTCATTGAGTAGGCAATTAATTCCTTGGGATGAAATGATGTCAACGCGGATTTGACAAAGCATTAAGATAAAACGAAGTAGGAGTGGAGGAGGGGGGCAGAAATCTTGATTAAAAAGTGGGGTGTTTTTGCCAGCCTTATCGTTTCTTCTTCCTGTCTTTCTTTTCTTTGATTTTCTCCGTCTCTGATTGGTATTTCTTGTAGAGAGTGTAACCAACATACACTACTAGTGCGGGAATGGTAAAAAACTGCAGCAGTTGAAAGAAACGTTTCTCAACTTCTGGGGTCTTTGGTTTAGATTTGATCACTTTTACTAACAAAGTTTCAAAGCTCAGAGTGGCATCCGCTGGAATTGGAAGATAAAAATAAATTCTTGGTTAATCAAGTCAAATAAAATTTAGTGACTGAGGAAAAAAAAAAGTTTCAAAACCAGATTTAAAATGTAAAGGCAGTCAATACATAAATCTGTAGAAATAAAAGTTCCAGCGTTCCTTATGTGGTTATTATCAGATTCTTAAAAGGCTTCCTCTCCATAACTCCTACTATTGGAATAAAGCCCCCACTTACCCCAATACTCCCATATACAGTGGCGGAATAAGTCTAAAAATATTGGTTGCCAGGAGACCAAGGAGGCCCACCTGCAACTAAAATGTTGTTTAGTTTTTTTTTGCTTTTGTTAAAATTATTCTTTTCAACTGTCTACAAATACAGCCAGGCTGAATTAATTAATGCATTCTTCCAGGAGTGAATGAAAAATTCTCAAACTTGAGGGAATGGGCCCCCATATATGGATTCTAATGGTGCAGGGGCCCACTTGCCATTGAGTAAGCTGGCAACTTGCCCAGTTCACTACTGCCCATATACATATATCTTTTACATGTTTCAGTCATTGAACTGCGACCATGCTGGAGTAGTGCTTTGAATGGTTTAGTTGAACAAATCAACCACAGCGCTTACCTTAAGAATACTTGTTCTCTGAAGTGCTAAGTTAAAGGGATGTAAACAAACCAACACTACTTATTGAGTATACCACACACACAATTTCATTCTATTAAATCCACTCAAAAAGCATTGGTCAGCCTGGAACTATAGAAGACATTTTCCCATGGTGCTATGCAGTAGGACTGAACTTGAAATCAGGTAGTTGCATAGTCACCTTCTAAACCACATGGCCATATCTGCCCCTAGAGTGGTCATTCAATGTGGCACAAAACCTGCTAGAAAGAGCAGTCAAATTTCCTTCATACTTTACATTTACTCAACGTGTTTTCCAGTTAGTAGTCTTGCATACAGTCTGAAAATATGATAGCTTGGTCATGGCTGGAGTGTCATTGCTTTTCTTAATCAAAACTAACCTAGAGCTAAACAGTAGCAGCAACTATTCTGTCTAAAAATCACAAACATAAATAGTGAAGAAAACCTGTTTGCCATGCTGGCATGGGTTGGACGGATTGACAGGAGCTGGCAAGGCCAGGGACCACACCAGGTTCCAGAGTCTGTTTTGTGTACTCAAAACACAGGAACCTCTACAAGTATGCTTGATTTACTAGAAATAGCAGCTAAATCTCCCCATATTATACCTTATCACCTTACAAAAAAGGAAGGACATAAGAGGCAATGTAGTCTCTGTTATATAAAAAGATAAGATGGTCATGGCTACAGTTCTTTTGTGGATGGATAGAAGGTGTGAGGAAAAAGGAACATGAAAGAGGCAGATGATCAGGATCAGGATAGAGTCATTGGAGGAAAGAGGTGTGTGGAGGTTATGGGACGGGGACAAAGATGGAGGGGTGAGTGGGTACTGAGATGGTGAAGGAGCCGTGGGGAACGAACATGGAGAGAAAACTAGTGGGGGATACCATAGATGTAAGGAAAGAGTAGAATATAGATGTAGGGAAGGTACCCCAGTTAGGGAGGCTGTGGGGAGAGGGCAATAAAAGAAAAAATGGGAGGGAGCAATGAGGGAAAGAAAGACTGGAAGACATCTATAGAGATGATGGAGGAGTAGAGGGTGAGAGGAGTGGGATAAAAAGAGGATGGAATGTGAAGGGTACCATGGGGGTGGGGTGAGAGTAGAGGATGACAGTAAGGAGGCTGAGAAGAGAGAACAATGAAGGAAAGGCAGTGGATGAATTCCAACAAGAGTATCCCAAACCATCAACCTCCCATCATTAGCATACTGTCAACTATACTTGCCAAAAAGAGCAGGGTTTTTCTCCAGAACATGTTATCAGTTGTCATGGAACCACTTGTCTTTCTTGTGAGATTCAGCATCTTGAGAATAGTCTTCCATCTCTTTATCCCATGGCTTCCAAACATGCCATCTACTTTGATCACTCAGCCATACACATCACATGCCCCTATTAACACAGTCTTCTGTCTTCCTTTTATATCATTTTATCTCTTAGGTCATTCACACACACTAACATTACACAATTAAGTCACCAAAGTAACAAAAACTATTGACTACTTGTAGGGATCCTTCTGAGCAATTGAAAGAATCCAGTTTCAGGACACATTCCTTGCTTAATCCTCCTGCACATATGAAGGCTGCCTTTGTTGTTAGCCCATCTCTGACACCAATACATCTCTTGCACATCCATCGTTTATATTGAGCACACTGTACAGAATTTCTACTTACTCTCTCTCTACATACTGAGCACAGCCATTTCTATGTTGGCACTACAGTCGTCTTTTTTTTTCTACTTACCATAACTTCAGTCTCAGTTAAATTTAAATTAAAGATTTTTCAATTACATGAAAAAATGTGAGCATGAAAAGTAATATTCTTAAGACTATAAACCTGGAAAAGTACAGGACAAGTTATTACACCTGTAAAAGTATAGGACAAACTATTACTTCAGGTAAAGTAAAGAATAAGAAAATTTTTACTTAAAATATTGCAGCAAAGAATGCCAGTTCTTCCAATTTATCACTCTTTACAGTTCCCATCTTTTAAATTTATTGTACAAAACTGTTCAACTAATTTGTAAGTTTGTCTATTTAGTCACTTTTTTCTGTATCTAAGGTAGTAAATTAGCCAAATTCTACTTAAATAGTATAGTGTTATTTGTAAACTATAATAAAATATTTAATATTCAAATTTTAATTTTAGCTGCAATATTTTAAGTAAAAAGTTTCTTATTCTTTACTTGAAGTAATAGTTTGTCCTATACTTTTACAAGTGTAATAACTTGTCCTGTACTTTTCCAGGTTTATAATCTTAAGAATATTACTTTTCATGCTCGTGTTTTTCCATGTAATCCATGATTTTTCTAGGCATTGCTGTTATAAGATAATTAATGATGTGTCAATTAACAATTTAGAATTTTACCTTATAAAATACTGGGTAAGGGGATACATTGGTTGCTATTTTTAGCGTGTCAAGCAACCAGGTAGAAGCTCTTTCATTGGTTTGATTGCATTATGAGATTTTTTTACACATATATGTATAATATGCAAATATATCATTGGCAGAATTTAGAGAGTAAGTCAAAAACCAAGAGTTTCATGCATTGGCACTTATCAAACACAAATTTGTCCATAGTCATTCTGTAACTTGTGATGAAATAACTTCTAAAATACAAAATTTTGTCAAAAACATTAAGAGTAAACCCTGTTGTATGTGACACATTCTACCAGTGTTTAGTTTTTAAAAAATTAATTAATCTGTACGTCAAATTGAATAGATCCAAAATGGATAACAAGCAAAGTCGACCTTGGCGGAATTTGAACTCAAAACACACAAACACAGGCAAAACACGTTAAGCATTTCGCCCAGCACACTAACGTTTCTGCCAGCTTGCCGCCTTAGAATGTAAACATTCATTTTAGCAATATATTCTTTATTCTTATAGCTAAAGCGTTACTTCCTTACTCTCTTACACAAAATTTCGTGGTATTTCACGCCATAACTTTTCTTCTACTAATTTTTGTTCAATGCGACTAACAACTCTGAATTCCTCATACATTTTTCTATTATCTAAGCCTAAGAAAAGTATACTTTTATTTTAAAATTAAAAAGTTTATGTTCATTGAAGGTGAATAGGTGCCTTACTGCACCCCTTGAGGTAACAGATATTTTGAAATAACTTTTTTTCTACTGAACCAAATCTCAAACTATTTATGCTAAAGTATAGCTAAGGAGGTGTCCTCTTTAAAACTGTTAACAGTTTGCAATTTTGTTGAGAACTGAATTAGTGGTGAAGCTTGGAAACTGCTGCGATTGACGAAATGGTAGACTTAAGAATATATTCAACCACTACTGTGGTTGAATGATTCCATGTTGTTTCAATGTTTGGAATTTCTTCTCCAAATCTCCCACAGATTCTGCTATAAGAAAGTAATTTACAGGAATTTCCATAGACAACCAGTTTTCAACTCCTCTGTTATGGCTTGGACGACTAAGCTTAATGGACCCTTACCTGCCCACTAAATTTATTGCTATACATTGTTACCACTGTTTTAATGTCCACTTTTTCATGTTAGCACAGGTTGGACAGAGTTTACTGAGGCAGATATTCTATAACTGGATGCCCTTTCTGTCATCAACCCATTCCCAGACAAGATAATATTTTTCCATAGCCAGACATGTTTTCACAGAAAATTGGAAATGAATATTTATTTATTTACAACAGTTATACAATGTCAAGACTAGGAAATACACACATACACCTGACCTGGCCACCACAGCAGAACTGAGATCCTAAAACCAAGGTGCCACATAAAAAATATTGGTGTGGGTGCTTGTTCCACATAAAAAGCACCCAGTACACTCTGGAGGGGTTGGCATTAGGAAGGGCATCCAGCCATAGAAACCATACCAACACAGAAAATGGAGCTTGGTGCAGACCCTGGTCTTGCCAGTTCTTGTCAAGCCATCCAACATACGAGAGCATAGAAAATGGCCATTAAATGTTGTTGATAATATATATATGATGGGTTTCTTTCAGTTTCCATCTACTAAATCCAACCATAAAGCTTTGGTCAGCCAAGATGCCATGCCACAGGACTGAACCCAAAAACTATTGGTTGGGGAGCAAACTTCATAGCCATTAGTCATGCCTGTGCCTCAGGTTACATTGTATCAGGCTAATCCAGGATATGAACCATATATTTATGCATGTATACACACACACATAAGTAACTGTCTTTGTGTCATATAACATACATCAAGTTGTCTCTTACCTCCCATATAGCAGCTTAGCTTCTGAGCCCCTACAAAGGTCTTCACTATTTTTCACAATCCTCCCTCCTACCACTCCTCAGCCAAAATAACTAAGTAGTAGCAACTACATAAAGCCACTACATCTGTTGTTCATTTTGATGCCATATTCACATTATTCCTACCAACAAAACCTTTCCCAAATTTTTATTTTCCACCAAAGTATAAAATCACTCCAATCCAACAAAGGGACTAGTTTAGACCCAATGATATCTGATTACATTCAAACAGTGAACTCCAATTATTTACATTTGACAGATATTTGTCCTCATCTTGTTTGTTGTTAACACATTTCAGCTCATATACCCTCCAGCCTTCATCAGGTGTCTTGGAGAAATTTCGAACCTGGGTTCTCATTCCTAAGGTATTTTTCATTATTATTATTATTATTATTATTATTATTATTATTCAGGTCACTGCCTGGAATTGAACTAACCCCAAGATTCCAAGTTCAATTCCAGGCAGTGACCTGAATAATAATAATAATAACAACAACATCGAAAATTACCTTAGGGATGAGAACCCAGGTTCGAAATTTCCCCATGACACCCGATGAAGGCTGGAGGGTATATCAACCGAAACATTGTGTTAACAACAAATAAGATGTGGGCAAATATCCGTCAAATGTAAATAATATACATAATTATGCTGTTGGCATTTTTATATCCGTTAAATGTAAATAATGTACATAATTCCTCATCTCTTAAATATAGAACAGTGAACTCCAAGGCTAGCTCCTACCTTTGCCACCTTTTTGCTACCTTTTTTCTCTAAAGGATTCTTTCCTACTCCATGGAAACACACCAAAGTGGAGATACATTATACAGCAGACTTGATAAACATATGCTAACAAGAAAAAAAGAGGAAAATTGTTGGTGAAACCAAGAATATATTTTATATATGTAAGCTGAAACTCACGTGGTATAACTGGAGGTCGGCCAGACTTGCCATAAGCTAAATGTGGTGGTATTACTAATTTTCTTTTTTCTCTGTAAATAATAAAAATCTTTAATTTTATTTGTCTGAAAATATATTTAATTTCAGTTTATGTGTAATTAACCCTTTTGCTACCATCTATCTGTTGGAATACCCTGCCTTTTGTTTTAATCAATTTTGAAAATTATGAAGAATATAATTATATAATTTTATCATTATTAAGTTGGTGTTTAGAACATGAATTTAGCATGAAATGTTAGTGGAAGATTTTTAATTTAGTTTACATTAAAACAGAAATTTGTACAATAGAACTAAAAATGGTCTTAGAAAGGTTGGAACCAAAAGGGTTAAACTAAAATCAATTACAAAGTGATAGTCAATATTGCAATTTAACACACATATGTCTTTCTTCAAATGATAAAGCTCCAGGGGAAAAACAAATTCTGCCCCAAACAACAAAAATGAACTGACCAGTTCCTCAGGATCATGGTCAGTTTTTCAAAAACACAATACAATGTTTTTTATAACAGACTTTTTAAGAAACTTGCAAGCAATCTGATGAGTGTCTTGCCAATACTAAAACAAAAATAATAATGATTAGTCTTTCTAATTTTGATACAAAGTCAGAAGTTTTGAAATGGGAATGGGGTAAATCAATTAAATCAACCCTAGTACTTTATTTTATTGACTCAAAGGGTGAAAAAGAACGCTGACCCTGATAGGATTTGAACCCAGAACCAGAAGAAATGCTGCTAAGCATTTTTTTTTTCTTAGTGATGCACTAACAATTCAGCCAGCTTGCCACCTTAATAATAATAATTCCTTCAACTCAAGGCACAAGGCTTGAACTTTTAATAGGAGAGGCTAGTTGATTACATCAACCCCAGTACATAACTGGTACTTATTTTATTGACCCTGAAAGGATGAAAGGCAAAGTCAACCTCAGCAGAATTTGAACTCAGAACATAAAGATGTACAAAATGCTGCTATGCTTTTGTTTTTTATGCTCTAATAATTCTGCCAGCTTGCCATCTCACTAATAATAATAATCCTTTCTACTAGAGGGTCAAAGTCTGAAATTTGTGGGGAGGGAATAGTCGATTACATTGACCCCAGAAAGATGAAAGGTAAAGTTGACCTCAGCAGAATTTGAACTCAGAACATAAAGACGGATGAAATGCCAGAGCATTTTGCCCACATGATAACAATTCTGCAGGCTCACCATCTTAATAATAATAATAATAATAATAATAATAATTCTTTCTAATTTAGACACTCCTTGACTTTCCAGGCTCTGGACAAATGTCCTGCTCTTCTAGAACCTGTATGAGACACATACAAAGGATATAAGCTGTCTGATCATCATCTTTTAACATCCCTGTTCCATGGTGGTATGAGTTTGATAAGATCCAACAGATCTGAGGACTACATCATGCTCCAGTGTCTGTTTAGGTTTTGATAGCTGGATGCCTTTCCTAATGCCCACCACTTCACAGAGTGTACTGGGTGCTTTTTCATAACACCACCATTTAGTGAGTAAGGAAGCAGCTTCATACAAGGAGATGAGAGGTTAAAGTATGAGAGAAGGGAGTCAAAACAGATTTCTTGTTGTAGAGGAGGGACTAGAAGAGAAGGTTGGATAACCAGCATGAACATTATTTACATTTGATGGATATTTGTCCTCATCTTGTTTGTTGTTAACACAA
>NC_043005.1:28782439-28804939 GCF_006345805.1 Octopus sinensis
CTTTTCTATAATCAGATGCCCTTCCGGTTATGAATATACATTTGGAAACAATTGGGGTAATAATCTTCAAGTCTATTGAACAGCAAACAGCCTGGACATGTTTACATGGAGAACCAGAAACAAACAACACTGCATGAACAAGATTTTTGTTTATAAAAATCATACATGTTCGAAAATATAAGGACACAGATCGTGTCGTATAGCCAGCTGGAGACTGTCTCCTGGGGCTAAATTACAGCAACATTCGTCCTAAACCAGGACTGCCATGTTATGTTGACAAACAATCTTTACTCCAAAGTACTGTTGCTGAATATCTCTAGTTATGAGATTTACAAATAGTAATTTTCTAATGTCAAAACATATCAAGGGGCCTAGAAATGCTTTTGTGATAGCTAAGTGAGCAAACACTTGTACATGAGGGAAATAAATTCACCCACACAAACGGCTTCTTTTCAGTTTCCCCTCTACCAAATCCACTCACAATACTTTGGTTGATCCAGAACTATAGGAGAAATATCAATGTGTGACTGAACCCAAAATCATTTGGATGGTAAGTGAACTACACATGCACACGTGTGCATGTGCACAGATAGTTTAAGAAGCTTGCTTCCCAACTACCAAATCCACTCAGAAGGCTTTGATTGGCCTGTGACTATAGTAGACACCTGCCCACAATGCCATGCAGTGGAAATGACCCTCAAAACCATATAGTTGGAAAGCAAAGTTATTAATTATACAGCCATGTACCAGATTTCATCTGATATAGTAGGGTGCTGCATACAACCTTTACAAGTCCTTAAAATTCAAGTGATAGAAAAGCAAACTTAATGAGCGAAGTTTGACAGAGCAAAGACAGTCATAGAATAGGTGGAAGAGAAAAGGGGAACAGCTGGGTCAAAGATGAGTACTGAAAACTAAAGCTTTGCTTATCAGAATGATGTACTCCAGAATGTGATATATGCTGTATGATTAAAGAACACCCACATGTGTAGTGTTGTCTGAATTAACACTTTAAATACAATTAGATGAATGGTGAATGTAAAAGAATGGAAGTAAATAGTAACAGGCCATGTTATTAAACTACTACATATATAAAATACTTACCCAACACACATTCCTTTTACTCCTTGTTCCCAACCTGAAAAGAAAAAGAAAATTGTTGAGAGTCTGTCAAATTCAGATTGTTACACACAGAGCGGGTACATAAGTGCAACAATATCCCCAATGTATAAATGGGGTAATCTACTGCTGAACTGTTGGGTAATCTACCAGAGAACCTTAATATCTCCACTATACAGTGGGACTAATCTACCAGAATATCCAAGTATCTTTGTTGTACAGTGGGGAGATAATCTACCAAAAATCTCTGCTGTACAGTGGGATAACCTACTAAATGATCCTGAACAGAGCTCACATTTTGCATACAGCAATTGAAAGGATGAATAGTACAACCTGTACTGTGAATCTCAATTGATTGGGATCAATTGTTCAACTGCATTGAAGGTTAATCCACCAGAAGACCCTGGTATCTCCACTGTACAGTGGAGTAATCTGCCAGAGCCCTTAGTATCTCCATTGTACAGTGAAGTAATCTACAAGAGGGCCCTAGTGTCTCCACTGTACATGGTGCTGGTGGAAACCTAGTACCTATAATACACAGTGGTGGTAAGGTGCTAGTAAAACCATAGCACTTGCAACATTGTGGCAATATTGTTCTGGTGAAATCCTTTCTATCTATATTATAATGGTAAGGTACTGGTGGAACCCTAAATATCTACTCTAAGGTGGTAAGCATTGGAGAATCCAAGTTAGCAATGCTATTTTGGTTCATGCTTATCTCAACACAATTCTTTTAACTCTATCTTTCACTCAGAATATCTTTTTCATATTCTTAACAATGTGACAGAAATAAAACCGAACACCCAGTCTTCATCAATGGAACAGCACTTTATATGTTCATTAAGCCAGCTCATTATCTGACTTTAGAAAGTAATAACGATCTTCAGTGTATTACTGGTACCCATTTCATTGATCAATGATTGTTGGTTGAAATAACTGCCGCCTCTTACAAAATGTTCATACTGTGATTGAAAACAAAAGATGCTAACACCCTCAAGGAAGGCTGAGAAAGGAATCAATAGATGTCACTAGAAATGTGATGCAGACAATGCAAAATCTAATGACCCAGTATTTAATGGTGTGTAAGCACTAATGATAAAATAAAAATTGATCAACCCTAGCAGAATGAAAATTGAAGTCCATTTTGGTAAGAGCAATTAAGTACAAAAGTAGGAAAGCCTCTGATTTGCTCTACATCAGGTGATAGTATTGTTTTCTTCTTCAGATACAAGATAAATTCCCAACTGGTATACTAGTTGTTGTTTAGCCAAAGGTAAAGCCTGATTAAACAGAACTATCTATGGGAATTGCTGTATGATTGAGAAGTTCACTTTGCAACTATATGATGGTTCTGGGTTCAATCCCACTGCATGGCACCTTGGGCAAATATCATCTCTTGTAGCTTCAGGTTGACCTTATGAGTGAAATTTGGTCAACAAACTCTACAGAAGCCTCCAACAATTATTGATACTCTACAAAGCTGAAGTGAGGCCTACAATGGTGTTTACTCCCTTATCTAAGATGGT
The DNA here is from genome assembly GCF_006345805.1 of Octopus sinensis. Classification (NCBI taxonomy): domain Eukaryota; kingdom Metazoa; phylum Mollusca; class Cephalopoda; order Octopoda; family Octopodidae; genus Octopus; species Octopus sinensis. The sequence goes on from NC_043005.1 coordinate 28,785,085, forward strand.
GTTGCTGCTGCATACTTATCTTTGTTGTGTCCAATCCCCACACTAATAATTATGTCCAATCTTCCCTTCCCAGAAGTTCAACCATCTAAAATTCCCTCCATGTTCATGTCTCACCCACAAATGTTGTCTTAGAAAAGTTCAAGAGAAATATCAAAGACATCAATCTCAGCTGTCTTGAAGGGTCTGGCACTGGTACTTCCTCCTGACCCAGCAAGAAGATATGTGTGTGTGTGATTACAAGCTAAAAACAGGTGTTGTGTCCCTTTATGTCTCCTAACTCGGTGGTTTGACAAATAGAGATCAATAAAATAAGCACCAAACTAAAACAATCGCTGATCAATTAAAATCCTGGAAAGCAGTGTTCCAACATGGCAGCAGTCCAGTGACTTGAACCAAAGAATAAAAGAATTTCTATGATGAAAGACATTCCAACTATGACTACCCCAGCATTTTATAGCTATCTTGAACTACATTATACAGTGACAGGAATATTCAGCAGTCAGATCGCTACACCCAATGTCATGATTTGCTAGAATATTACCCATGTGATAAAAAAATATAACCAAGCACGACTTCACGTGGAATAGACTCCAGCAATGATTTCATCTTTTGGCTTCTTTCTGAGCCTGTGATTATAAACTCAACATGCTTTAGCTGCTTAACGAGAAACACAGCAAAGACAAGATGGCAGACAGGTGGCGAACAGCTGTTGATGCAAGCTGACAGCAGCTAAACAATGACGAATGCTGACAGCAACACTGGCACCAACCACTTTGTCATTGAAATCACACCAAAATCAATAAGTCAAACTCTCAATGTTTTGTTGTTCGTAATAACAAGAATATTTACTTTTTGTTTACAGGAAGAATAAAAATGTTGTTTATCACCAATCTCACAGATTCAGTGTTCTTCTTTATACAGTCCTTATTGTTTTCTTTAAGGGGCCACAAGAAGATTTTACTGCTATTTCTAGCAAGTCAAATAACCATATAGAGGGTTCCTTCCTCATTGGCTCATAATCATTTAAATTCCGAAGAGGGTTAATTTACTTTTCTAAAGGAGTTAATTCTTTTTACTAGGGAATAAATTTTATGGGATATTTATTTTCCCAGAGAATCAGTATATTTTACTCAGGAGTTAATTTATTTTACAAAGAAGTTGTTTCACCAAAGAATTTCATACAAAACCATATTTTTTGGCATGGAAGATGAAATTTTGCCGCAAAACAAAATCTTGAAAATTACCATGCAACTTCCATGATGACAGTTGAGAAGTTACTGCTGTGGTTTTCTTGAGTCTAACTGAAATCAGTTAGACCCAAGAAAATGAAAGGTGTCATTTCATAACTTAGCAATTGCAATTATTTTCTATGCTTTAAAACATTTTATTTAACTAATATTGTTGATATAATTACAATTACTCGCTAATTAAAAGAATAATCACAAAGCAAAGAGCATTGTGTTGTGTACTACAATAATATATTACCCAGCAGCAGATCACCAGGGAGGTGGCCATTGTCTGGTGATCCCATTCAATACCAAACATGAGCACTCTGTTGGTTTGCCTGATAATTTTATCTGATAACAAGTGTTTAGTGTATGCTTGCTGAACACTGCCCACTCATGTGAACAAGTCTATCATCATTATCGTTTAAAATCCACTTTTGCCAGGCTTGACAGAATTTGTGAAAGAGTTTCTACAACCAGATGCTCTTCCTATTGCCAACCCTCACCGGTGTCCAAGCAAGGTAATATTTCCGATGAAAGACTGGAAATGAACATCATTTGTACCATGATGCTTGTTTACAACCATTACATGATGTCAACACATGGCTACATTCATGACACACTTACAAACACACACACACACACACATATATATATATACATATACAAACATAATGGTAAGTATAAACATTTTTCTTCCAAGAATTACATTTTCAAAATCAGAGAACATATTCCATGATGCAGTATCTACCATGCTGCAAACTATGGTAAAAAAATAAGATTATTAAAGAATTTAAAAAATGAAGTATTACCAGGAATAACCATTGATTCTCCTAATATGAATTCTACAGGGTTCTTATTCTGTTTTATTGAACTGTCAAATATTTCGCCATTCTCCAGGTATCCCTAAAAGATAAAGTTAAACAGGTGTATAATAACAACAACAACTTGTGATAAAGAGAAAAGAAAGGAGATGAAGGGACTCAATATTCAGTCATAATTTTTAAAGAACAACCTCAAAAATCTTATGTCATAATAATAATAATAATAATGGCTCAATGAACAAACAGACTTAGAGAATGTCTTAAAACATGGATCTAGTCTACTCAGTTGTTGTGTAGTCTCAGGTAGGTCCTGATCCAACAGACCTATAATAAAAGTTAGTTTGCATTACAGTAAAAAAAAAATTCATGGTTTTATCAGAATATGAAGATGACACAAGCGAGAGGTGTTGACTATCTCCAACAACTGAATAAAGAAGTCTCCACAACATTATGTATTTATTTTTCATCATCATCATTTAGCATTCCTTTCACCATGCTGGCATGGGTTGGATGGTTCAATAAGAACAGATGACTGAGCAGGCTGTACCAGATTCTATGTCTGCTTTGGAATGGTTTCTACTGCTTGATGCCATTTCTAATGCCAACCAATTAATAGTGTGCTGGGTGCTTTTTATGTGACACCAGCACTGGTAAGGTCACCAAGTACTTGTAGGATAAGATCTCTCAACTGGAGAAATAAGAAACTATGATGGAGGGAGAGAGGCAGGTGTCTTGCTGAAGAGGTGAACACATGGCTTGCTCACCTGGAAAGTGAGAGAAAATAGAGACATGAGCTCCAGGTCCAACGTGAATATGAGACGGAGTAGGAAGTGAACTGAGTGAAAAAAATAGTGTGGAAGATGATTAGAGATAGGGAGTGAGTTGGACAGAGAGGATGTCAGTTCAGTGTAGCAGGAAGCAAAGAAAACAGAAGTTGTGGGGGAAGGCATGACAGCCTCAATTCTGCTGAGATGGATGGATCTTCTCGCTTGATATTTCATAACTAAATTTCTGGTGAAATGTGCTGCCTTTGTTTTAATAAATTTTGAAACTAATAAAGAATATTTAATAAAAATAACTTTGTCATTAATTATCTGGTGTTTGGAATATAATATAGCATGAAATTTTGATGGAAAAACTTTATTTAGATTAGTTTAAAACAGGAAAGTAGTTTCACAAAATCAGGATAGTTTTGGGTAAGTTGGTATCGAAAAAGATAAGCAAGAAAATATTTAGAATTCAAGAAATCTGTACTTACTGTGTAATGTACAAACACCTGGTCTCCATTTTCAGCCACCTCTTCACATGTTTCTGGTTTGTACTACAAGAGATAAGATATAGTTGCCATTATAAAAGATTAATGATAGATAGTTAGAAGAGACTGATAGATTGAGAATGAAATCCTAAAAGTTAAATGGTTCATTAGAAGAGAAACACACACACACAGATGCTATTGTGGAAATAAAAAGAGAAATGAGCACTTGCAAATTTCATTCAATACTGACTGAGTCTCAGAATGAAAGTTCTGATGTGTCAGGCTGTTGTGCTTTTCACACTGCTCTCTGGCTGTGACAGGTGGATTGTGTTTCAACGTCAACGACATAGACTAGTGAGACTTCCTCATGCAAAACTACAATCAATCCTGGACATAAATGAGATTGCCATTCCACAAACAACAAAGCATTGGCAAGAACAAAATATCTAAGAATCCAAACTATCATTGATAAACACCAACTTTGATGATAAGGGTATTTAAAAAGAATCCCAGACACAAGAATACCCAAATTAATTACACTATGTACTCTGAATTTACAGAAGATCATTGCTAGTGTACCAAAGAAATACTTTTGTGACTATGAAGATCATTCTCTTGGTCAACATCCAATTTAACCACTGGGAAAACAAAGCTGAAGACTCTAAGAACAGGAGGCAAGTATGCAGAGAGGAGCCATTGGTGTCAGCCATATTTGACATCAACAAGCCAAAGGATAAAGAATTAGGAGAAAAGAAAGAGCTTGATAATAACTTCAGGGACAAGGGAAATCTTGGTAAATGGAGTGTTGATTCTGTGCCCAACAATTTCTGAAACACTGGAAGGGACAGTCATAGAAAATGGAAATATCAACAACATTGAAGAAACCTTGGAAATATCTTTGACACTGAAGAAACACCAAGACAGTATATATGGCTCATGTATTTATATAGTATCATCGTTGTGCTAACATGCACTTTTCCATGCCTGCATGGGTCAGAGGGAATTCATTTCATTGAGGCAGGTATTCCAGATGTCCTTCTTGTTACCAGACTCACTTCTTTCCAAATAAGATACTATTTCCCTATGACTTGACATGTTTTCATGGAAGATTGAAAATGAATGACACCACTTGTATAACTGTGGCACTTGTTTACAATATCAAAACAAAGGCACAAGTACACACACACACATATATATATATATTATATATATATATATATATATATATATATATATATATATATATATATATAAAATTACTAAGTCTCTCTAAAAGAGAACAACGGCAGCGTTCCCGGAAAATATTAGTTATCACCATACTAATATGGCATTCTTATAAAAATATATATATATATATATATATATATATATATATATACACACACAAACACACATACAGGGGTTGGACAAAATAATGGAAACACCTTAAAATTATTTTTTTAAATTATTTTAATATGGGGTAGGACCGCCTTTGGCCATAATTACACCTTGAATTCTATGAGGTATGGACTCATCATACAAAGTTTGAATTGTTTCCAAAAGAATTTTTGTTCATTTTTCAGCTAAAACAGTCTCCAGTTCTTGTAGTGATGATGGAGGATATCGACTCCTTACTTGTTTTTCTAAAATGCACCATAAATGTTCAATAATATTGAGATCTGGGGACTGTGGTAGCCAGATAAGGTGTTCCACTTCAATAGAATGCTCTTCGTGCCATTCAGTAACAACTTTAGCTATGTGAATTGGTGCATTATCATCCTGAAAGATTTCTTTTCCCTATGGAAACAGTTCTGTAATTATAGGATGAATTTGATCAGATAAAATGCTTAAATAGTCTTGACTATTAATTGTGCCATGAAGGGAAACCATTGTGCTGGCGGATTTCCAAGATATAGCCCCCGCTCCCTAGATCATCACAGATCCTCCTCCATGTTTAATAGTTGGAAGAAGGTAGTCTGGGTCAAATGCTTCTTTTGACCGTCTCCACACATATATTTGGCCAGTGGTCGGAAATAAGGTAAAAGATGACTCATTTGAGAAAATAACATTCTTCCACTGCTCTAGGGACCAATTCTATAGGTTTTTGCTCTACTCTAAAAACTTTGCAATGTTTGTTTTTGAAAGTAGTGGTTTTCTGATTGCAGCTCTCCTGTGAAATCTGGTATTGTGCAGCTCCCGATGAACAATTTTAGGAGAAACTGGGTTCTCGAGGTGGTCATTAAGCTCTGCAGTAATTTTGGGAGTTCTACTTTTGTGATCCTTTCTAACAATTCGTGTAAGAGTCCGACGATCCCCATCTGAAAGTTTTGATTTTCTTCTGAAGTTTTGCTTCGATGAGGAGGTTTTTCCCTCTTTCTCAAAGGCTGTCATTACTTTCGAGACAGTACTTCTTGATACACTAGCGCCTGCCATATGAGTACCAACAATTTGACCTCTTTGAAAGTCTGATATATCTGTCATTTTAATGAATGTTAATTACTTTCTTCTGATGATATCTGAAAAGAAACTGATATCTGAAAAGAAGCAATTTTAGTAAAACATTTTAACCAACACTAATAATAAATCAAAACACAAAAATAAACAAGCTTTTGATGCCTTTACAGATATTTCAAAATTATGATGCTATGATGCTAGGTGTTTTCATTATTTTGTCTAACCCCTGTATATATATAACTCACAGAAATTCCAACTCTCTGATTTTCACGTTTTATTTACAATCTTATAATAATATAATGAAATGATAGAATATTAAATTTCCGTTCTGATTGAGCTCGTATTTTCATGCATTAAACTATGCAATCTTCAGGTTCATGTAGTAGAGGTGACAGTTATGTTTTACAATTTACAACTGTAGCAAAATAGCTAAGATGTGTGCCTCAAATACATTTGTATAGGCTCCAGAATGTTATGTTTTGCAAACTGTATTCTGACCAATCAGTGTGAGGCTTTACTAAATTACTTTAAATTGACTGGTGTTTGATTTAGGCGTCATAGCTTGTTGAACATGTCAAGAAACCTGGAATTTATTAAAGAAGTTCTTTTCTCTGATTTTTCTCTCCATTTCACTAGGACTGTGTAGTTTGTAGAATGGAAATATAAATATTTTCCAACCACATGTTGCTAAATAGTTACTCAAAGGTATCTGAAGGACATCTGGGTCTTTAATTTGCTGCCAGTGCACACGAGAACATTCTGATAGTGCATTTTCAGTCTGACCCACATATAGTTCTTCATAATTCGGGCATTTGAAGCAGGAAATTAATTTTCTACTTTTGCAAATCATATTTGTGTTTATGAATATTTTTCTAGTTTTTGTGTTCATATATTGGCCGGTATGCATGAATTGGCATGTGCCACATTGGTTATCATTGCATTTAGATACAGTGAATGATTGGTCTTTGTTGCTAAGGTCAAACTTTGCCTTTGTTAATAATTTTAAAATATTTTTAGGCTGTCTTTTACTAAGAGCCATAGTTCAATCTCTGATTATATCTTTTAATTCATTACTTTGAGCAATGATTGGTAGGTTTGCTTTGGTAATGTTGAAGATATTCTTGAGACATGGGTTGTGTGTCACTATAAATGGTATGACTTGTTCCTGTTTTCCTCTTCCTTGGGTTGTCCTCAGTTGTTGTATGTCTTCATACAAATTCACTGCAGTTATTGTTGAGAAACTTTTCTCTTATGGTAAAAAGGTATGAAAACCAAACATATATTGACAAAGTACCTGATTTGATAGACCTCCCAGATGAGTGCTACTTGTCAGTGATAGTAGAGGGTAGAAAGCCAGATGTCACTTAAAGGCTTTCTGCCCTCAAAAAAAGACAAACTGTCCACTGCAGCCAACACCACAAACACAAAGTCCAGTAGAAGCACTAAGGACTCCAACATTCACACCCAAATGAAAACAATGAAAGCGTTTACTCATGGCTCCCATGGAAAAGCAAGCTTCCTCTGAATGTCCTGCTCCCCAAACCAACAACAGCAATGACATGGAGAGAGAAGAGTAGGCCAAAACTTGGATTACAATCACAAAAGGAAGCATACAAAATACAGGGAGGGTACATATCCCTATTCCAAGAACACAGCAAAAACAAACACAGAAACCACAACTGCAGCCCAATTCACAACCACAACATCATCAAAAAGAAAACAAAGAAACAATCAATAATGAAACTGCGTAAACAACAAACTATTTCAAACTGTATGCAAAATACATCCATCAACTTCACTGTTGTGAACAAAAACAGTGAATTGATGGATTATGTGTATCAAAATAAAAACAAAATTGAGGCAGAGGGAAAGGAATTTTAGGATGAAATCCTCAAAACCCCAAAGGACAGATTATTGATAAGAATGTCCGCACACATTTAAAAATCAATTCAGGAAAAATTCTCAGCTAGTTGAAATTTTTAAGTAAATAATGAACAAAAGGCTTTTAAAAGGACTTTTTGAAAATATTCACCAGTAGAGAGGTCCAGAACATCCAGGTTTCTTGAGAATCAAGGTAAGTGACCTTCTTTTTTTTTTAATTCAAACTAGCATAACTATGCTGAGAGTGAGGTGTGTGAATGTGCATGGCCTGGGGTCAGCTTGGAAGCAAGGTCTAGACATGAGCAGCAGAACAGTTGTCGGAGGACTGTAAGATTAGTGGTCGTTTAGACCTCAACTGAAAAGGGCAAGCCAGATTTCTTCAGACAACTGGAGATATCTCTAAGAATATCTCAACGATTAATGTTAGTAAGCGACACGAATTGATTGTGTGGGTGTGGCCCATAGAAGGGGTTGCAAATCTTCACAAGCACTTCCAACTGTTTGATATATTTCATTTGCCAAATATACCGATATGGACTTGGCCTACTCACAGCAGATCATCATCTAGTTCATGTTCAGAGTGAATTTCCATTAGATTAACAAGATTAACATAAATTATCCACAGTTTTTGATAGCTACAACAAACTCATGACCTCTATAGTCAACTTAGAACAGACCAACAGACAGGGGTTTGGTTTCTGAATACTAAGTGCATCCTTTCCAGTACAGAAACATTTCAGAGACTAAATCATTGAATCAGTTAAGCAGGAATAGACAGATACCACCATCAACAACAGCTGGTGAGCCATGCAAGAGTGAAAATTAGAATAACATCAGTTAGATTTAGTAAATAGGTAGCAACAGAGAATAACAGAATATAGAAGGAATTAGCTTGTTGTTTAGAAGTTTGTGTAAGGGGTATTGCAAAGAATGTGCCAGTGAGTGGCTTTAATCATTTGTTCAAGGTGAATTGCAAAGGATGCATTATCCATGCTAAGGTGCATGAAAACATGAAAGTACAAAAACTGTTCAATGGGGCCAGGTGGTGGAAGAGTAGTGTGGCATCAAAGCCAGAATTTTATCCATGTCATACCACAGTGGGTGCAAGCTCTCCATTCCCAAGCAAAGGAGTGTGATATTCCAGTACCGTTTTGCTGAATTGTTCTCAATGAATGGTAAAGTGAAAACAGGGGGCAGTTTTGATGTCTACCACAATGGTTTACCATGACTGTTAAGTGCTGCAAAAAGTCAATTTCAGCTGACATGTTGAGACTCCGAGGTGTAGATCATCAAAATTTGATGGTCTACTCTACAAACTCTCTTTCCACATGCCAGACTTGTTTGTTCCTGTTTTGGCTGCCATCTAATGTCGATAGCATTCCCAGTCAAGTTAGGTGGCGACTGATGACGCTGATGAGGAAGGATTCAAGTAAGAAGAATGTGATTTAAAATTTCAGTCTCAAACTCAGTCTCATACACAGCTAGAGATTGTGGCAAAGCTACTTGCCAAGAGGCTGGCATTTAGCATTGAGAGTGTAGCTAGGGAAGTGCAAAGTGGTCTTTTTCCCAGTAGACTGATCCACAACAACCTATACCTTATGTAATGCATTATAGAGTGGGTTGAAAATAGATCAGGCTTTGGCAGGGTTCTGGTCAATTTGGATCAGTCCAAAGTACTCAACAGAATCAACTATTGGTGTCTGGCAGTTGTCCTTGAAGCAGCTGGTTTCAATCCTCTCTTCAGATGTTGGATCACTGCAATGTACAGCAGGCTCTGTTTGGTGGTCAAACTAAATGGCCACTTCTCAGAACCATTCAGCATTGAATGCTTCATCTGTTAAGGATATAGTCTTCCCATTCCTGAATGTTTTGGTATTGTAGTCATTGTTACAGAAGATAAAGACTTTGAAAGGCATCGTACCTGAACTGAATCACAGGAGCGTCATGTCTTCATACACAGACAACATCACTGTCATTGTATCAGAGACTTCACAGTTAAAAGCAGTCAACACTATAGCAGAGGAATACCAGGGGTGTACAAGAGCATACATCAACAGGGATAAACTGGTGGGCTTGCAACACAGCATGTGCAGAGAAAAATTCATGCTGACCAAAAGTGATTTCTATCACTGATCTGAGGACCTGGTCAAGGTGCTCAGGGTGACTCAAACCAGAATTCCATTCCATGAATAAGAACTGCAAAGTAGTTGCAAGCAGGGTAACCATTCTCACACAGAAATGTGCCAAGAGGAAGCTTTTCCTGAAAGATCAAGCAGAAGTCACTAATGCCTATATCACCCAACATGTGATTGTTGTACCTTTTCTGAAGAAACATCTAACCAGAGTAGCATGTATGCATTTCTGCTTATGGAAGGGAAAGATTCCACTTATCAGGAAATTCATCTGCTCCCAATACTCACTCTGTGATGGTCCCAGGATGCTATCACTGATGATGTGCAGGCACACAGTGAGGTTAACCAGAAATATATGGACAACTTCAATGATGATGAAAACAATGAAAATGAAAGAGAACTATTTGGAGTGCTCTTCATGTGACACTCCCTTCTGAAACTTGTGTCATTGATCAAGTTACAATTTTGAACCAAGCTCAGATCAAGATTGAGCATTTGGCATCTGGAATGTTTCCAGGTGTTCATCAAGGCAATCTACTCAGTGGACAACACAGTTAACAGTAAAAAAAAAAACTCATATTCTACAGAGGGAAGATATGATGGTCTGAGAATGGCTGTGGGCATTGATAAAAACATTTTGAACAGTCACTTCAAGAGAACAAGTCGGGGACTATGGACAACTTCCAAAAGTCCTTAGCATAACAGTGCTATGACTGGGAGGTATTATCAGTTTGTGACAAGCTCCAAAGAAGTGCTAATAGCCAAACCTGTCCAAATGATACAGGAGGACAAAACCATCTAGTATGACATCATTCAATGTGTCAAACAGCTGCTATTACATGTAGGATGCAGGATGAATTGGTCTAGATGTCCAGTCTGTATGGACATACCACCTTTCCTTGGCAGAGAAGGGTGGCTAGTTTTTTCTCTCCTTAGTGGACATGGCAAAACAACATGGTGAACTCATTTGAAAGCCTTGAGAACAAGTATTAATCCTTCCTGGCCAAGCTCTCATCAACCTCTTAAAGTACCACTTGAAGAGAAAGATTAAAATAGGGAGGCACTTCCTTCACATGTATCTAATTAAACATGGGTGAAAGTAGCAAGACTGGCAAGGTTGAATGCATCTATCCAGAGCATGCTTTGGTAAGTGAGAGGAAGGAAATGGAGAGAAGGAGAAGGTACTTTAGATGCCTTAGATATGTAAGAGACTAATCTAGTCATATGTGCAATTCACCTCAATTTAGTTCCCCTCAACTGGGAAACCTTTTTTCTTTTGTTATAATCCTTTATTGTTAATCCTTTAAGATTCAGATTATTCTGTTAAATGTAATCCTTATTTACTCACATTTGCTTTGAAATGATTATGTTTTGTCTCATAGCTTCAAGATTTTGATTCTTTATTTTTAGGATGACATCGTAGGGTATGCGTAAGAGGCTGCATCTGGTTACTTTGAACATAAAATACATTGAATATTTTGGCCGGATTTTGCCAATTTAAATGCTAAAAGGTTAAACCATTTTTTCTTAACATACTTCTTTTTACTCAATATAAACCAGATTATTTTTTTATGTATTTACTTCTCTTGTCCTTTTTATTGTCCTCAACAAAATGACCAATATAAGGAGTCATTATTGTTGTTATTATTATATATTATTAACAGGATAATCAATAAGAAATATTAGAACTCAGAAATATGAAACATCTGTTGAATGTGTGTGTGTGTGTGAATGGATAGATGGATAGACAGACATACAGATCTGTTAATACTGTCTCATTGATTTCCATTCATATTCTACAAAGTGTATAGACTTCTTCGTTTTATTTTTAAAAACATCCCTTAAGAATAAACAACTTTCTTGAGTGATAAATGTTATTTTACAGTTTACTTTAGTTTAACACTATAAAACAGAAGCCAGTCACCTGCCAACTCAACATGTAATAAACGAGTTCATATATCATTACATTTTCTAGGCCAACACACTTTAAATCAATCAAACTATTATTTGTTGTCAAATAACTGTTATCATTAGCTTAATGTTTGAAGTAAGTTTAAAACAAGTTTCAGCACTTGGACACTGAATAATAGGAGCAACTCTGAACGAATTGGTGCAGCTTTAGAGATGTCTGTTTTGACATTGAGTTTTAGCAACATGGACAGTGTGAGAAAAATAAGTATACTCAATAATTTTATGCCAGACACAATGACAAATGTGCTACACATATATATCACTTTTTATTATAGAATTTACATGGCATTGTTCCATCACTATGTCTTTCAAAGATAATAATACTTGAGGACTGCTGTTCCTTGCAAGAATAATACTTCTATCTTCTGTTACTTCTTTCAGTAATCGGACAGCAGCCATGCTGGGACACCACCTTACTCATATTTTTCTTGAGTCTGATAGTTTTTCTATCAGTCTCTTTTGCTGGAACCACTAAGTTACAGGGACATAAACAAACTGATGCTGGTTGTCAAGTGATTGAGAGGTGTTCAAACACACACACACACACATATATATGTAAGGCGCATGGCTCAGTGGTTAGAGCATCGAGCTTACGATCATGAGGTTGTGAGTTCGAATCCCAGACTGGACTGCATGTTGTGTTCTTGAGCATGACACTTTATTTCACATTGCTCCAGTTCACTCAGCTGTAGAAATGAGTTGCGATGTTACTGATGCCAAGCTGTATCGGCCTTTGCCTTTCCCTTAGATAACACTGGTGGCATAGAGAGGGGAGGCCGGTATGGATGGGCAACTGCTGGTCTTCCATAAACAACCTTGCCTGGACTTGTGCCTGAGAGGGTAACTTTCTAGGTGCAATCCCATGGTCATTCATGGAAAGCGGACGTTAAACGATGATGATGATGATGATACAGACACACACATCACAGGCTTCCACCACAGTTTCCATCAACCAAATTCACTAACAAGACATTGGTTGACCCAGGACTATAGCAAAAGACACCTACTCAAGGTGACATGTACAGGGATTGAACCCAAAAGCCATGTGATTGCAAAGTAAGCTTCTTAACTGCACAACCAGCCTGTGTAGTTTAGACATCCATCCTTAAAGCACAAGCAAGCACTGAGAAAATATTTCGTGATTACGAGCCATACCGTCCTGTTTGAGGAAACCTGAGAGACAGCAGTATCAGTCAATTACATCAGCTTCAGTACTTAACAGGTACTTTATCAAACCCTGAATGACAAAAGGGAAAACTGACCTCGGCAGAATTTGTAGTTAGAGGGCGAAGGGCAGAAATGAAATACCACGCTAACAATTCAATCAACTGCTCATAGTTAGTCAATAGAAACAGAAAAAATGAAGTAGCAATGTACAACAAAACAGACATCACACAGTAATTTTATATTATGCTCATTTACACTTTTATTTCTAAAATCTACAAAAATATCTGAAGCAACAATTTTACAAAACCAAAAAAAAACCCAAAAAACGTATGCATATGGGATTTGAACTATGTATCTAGAAGTCATCAACAACCAAAAGCTATCAGGTTCAAATCATTTAAATGGTTCTATTGCTCTTTTGTCTGTCTCCAAATTGAGGCTTTTAATATCTAGTAAGATTTACATTAAACTATTAGCAATTAATTTATTAACTTCTAAAAAATGTTTAGTATGAGAAACAGATGCTTCAGTTTCTAAAGAAACTTGAAATACATAAAAGGTTTTTTCCCGAAAAAGAAAAATAGAGTAAGATATGATACTATAGCAGAGTGAATGTCGAGAACTATATGCATGCATATATATATATATATATATATATATATATACACACACACACACACACACAGTAGTACATTGGTTTATGAACGCCTCTGATCATGAATATATCGTGCTTTATATATATCTATATCAATATAGATATATATTTATATATAGATGATCAGAGTTGTTCAAAAACCAAGGTACTACTGCGTATATGTGAGTGTATATATGTATGTATGCATGTATGTGTGTGTGTGTGTGTGTGTGTATATATATATATATGTATGTATGTGTATATATATATAGAAAACAAAGTTATTTTATTCAACACAGGTAGAAATATAGGAAAAATATAAGTTGAAAATGCACTGAGAATAGTTAAAATATTTTCTATTATTATTATTATATTCAAAGATTTAACCGGTTTTACAGTTTACAGTTTACTTCTGACTAATGTTTTAAGCTTGCCCTATTTCTATAGGGAGTTCATGACTCAAAATAGTATGTTTTGAATAGAGTTTGATTGGTAGAGGATAATCACATGACTGGTTGTTAGAAATTTTTGTAGGTTCCCTCTACATCTGTGTGTTAGCATTAAGTGACAATGTTTAGTGTAGTAAGTCAAGGCTGACACAGTTGACTGAACAAGTCGAGTGGTAATACTAAACAATCAATACTCTGAATGTTTTCCATCAAATGTTTGTAGAGAATGAACATGTGTTCATTAAGAACATAGTAGAGTACAGTATAAAGCTGGTCCACCTTCAGATTTCACCCTGTGCTGTCCAGTAGTAGCATTATACGTACTTCCAGGTTTGCGTTTGGGCTTTTGCCGAATGTGAACAGATAACTGAAAAAAATTGTCCTTCGTCAACAACATATCTTGATAAACTCAGTGGTTACTACAACAGACAGGGAGGATGCGCTTGAAGCTAAGAATTTGAACTTTCAGAGATAATATTTACATATCGCCTGATGAAACAACTAGATCTCATAATGCAGGGAAACAGTCACATAATCAAGTACCTGCATGCCTGGAGAACTACATTGCATAGAAACAATTGTAGTGATTGAAAATAAATGTCCAACCGTACTCCTTCTTGTTGACTCCAATTTTTTTGAAACTGTATTAGTATTTCAGTCAATAACTGATGAAGAATTAGGGCCCCTCTGTGTCTGTCCTATGTGTACGTTTTTTAGTATTTAATGCATTTTTCATTTATTGAGTGACTGAATGCCACACATCCCGACTTTTGTTAACAGTAAGTTTATATATATATATAATATATATATATATATTCAGGTGTGTGATAGTGTATGGTAGTGAATCATGGGCACTGAATGTTGAGGAGTTTATGTGTTCTATGCAAGATGTGCAATGGTGTATAGTAGTGAAACACAGACAGTGAATGTAGAGGACTACACGACATGTGAAATATGTGATAGTGTACGGCAGTGAAACAGTGAATGTAATACGTGCAATGATGGATGGTAATGAAATAGGGGGCAGTATATTTAGATGACTATATGAGACATTTAGTTTAGTTCTTGAACTTGTTTTAGTCATGCTGAAGACCACTTCAGAATCAAATGTTGTCTTTTGGATAATCTCTATGTTCCAGAGTCCAATTTTTTTCATTGAGTGTTTCTGTACATTTAGCATCTCTAATCGGTGGATGGTTGATCTGGGGTACTAGAAAGAAACAGATCTAGGTATTCTAACCCATTTGATACCAACCTGCCAGAGACCAACTCTGGTTTTACGATACAAACTTCTTGCTTTCAAGAGTTCTAAATTAAAATCTTCCACTAGAATTTCATGGTAAGGTATGCTCCAAACATCAACTTAATAACGACAAAGGTATTCTGCTAAATATTTTGTTAATTTCGAAATTAATTAAGGCATAGACAGTGTATTTCAAAAGAAATATGGTAATAATGGGATCAAGAGTCTCAGAGGAATCTTTGACCAAGTTTCATAAACAGATTGACAAATAGCTGTATAAATGTGGGTCTTTAAATGCCAAACACATACTGTGTGAATTTCTTATGTGAGAGTTTGAGGAATGGAGTGTTGGGACATTCCATTCCAGTTGCTTGATTGTTCCTGTTTGCCAACATTTAGATGAAGACTTTGAAAAATTCACATGTATATAATAGCAAACTGTATATAATAGCATTTCCATTTCAAGTAGGAAAAAAAAAAACAATGTCATTTCCAGGTGGATGTAAGATTCAACACTAGGTTGCACGAGTGAGATAAAACAGAACTGTAGATGTAGAGTGCCTGTATTGCAGACTTATCTAACCAGTTTCAAAACAAAAAGATGATGATGGTGGTGGTAGAGGCAGTTGTGAGTGAATGTTAATATGAGATAAAATTCATTTTCTCAATGATCCTCTGAGTTTTAAGTGTTTAACATTTACAGTGAGAATCTACTTGAAACACCCTTCAGATTGTTAACCCTCCCAATGAAGTTGACAGCTTAACAATTACAAATCCGAAGTGTTTTATTATTAAACAACAATGTGCAACTGAGAGAAAACACAGACACTTACTTATACACAAACATATAACGGTGCAAAGTAACACACTTGTGGTTGTCAGTCAAAGTTTAAATCACATGAATGCATGCTGCCCTTTATCTACAGTAATTAGAGATACTCAACTCTCAATAGTTCAAACTTATAAACACTACCACGAGGAGGAACTGTTTATATCATCATCATTGTCATCATTTAACGTCCATTTTCCATGCTGGCACAAGCTGGATAATTTGACAGGATCTGGCAAGTTTCAGGGCTGCACCAAGCACCATTGTCAGCTTTGGCACAGTTCTTATGGCTAGATACCATTCCTAATACCAGCCACTTTACAGTGCGTACTGGGCACTTTCTTTATGCCACCAGCCCTAGTAAGGTTACCAAGTAAGTTCCAAGACAGAAAAAGAATAGATGAAGTGTGAGGAGCAGTCATTTGAGAACAAGAGGAGCTGAGAGGATAAAATCTGATAGAAGAACAAGAACAGGCATTTTGTTATAGAGGGGATAATACAGCTACCTCCCATTATATAAGTAGCAGCTGGAAAGAAGATAAAGATGGCAAAGATTGAACTCTACAAAATATCTTTCACTTATCAGTGTCTGTGAAAACTGGAAGTGGTTCCTACACACCAAGATATATTCCTGAAATGTCAGTGGATACAAAGAAAATGAAACTAGAAAACTTATAAGATAGTCAACAGAGATTTATTCAGTCATTTTATGTTCATTCTTCCATGTTTGCATAGGCTGGCTAAATATATTATTTAGGCATTAATTTACAGTCAAATTTAATTTCCTGATGCTAAACCTTACCTGACTCTCAAGTCTGGGACCATTTATTCCACACAGCCTCGAAACGGCTGCACTTTTGTGCAACTGATTCAAAATATAAAGAAACCACACACACACACATCATCATTGTCCAATGTTGAACTGTTTAACACAGAGTGGCCTGTGTTGGACAGTTCAACAGGATCCAGTGAGCCAGAAGACTGCATCAAACTCCACTGTTTACTTTGGCATGGTTTCCACATCTGGATGCTCTTCCTAACACCAACCATTTTACATATGTGTAGGTATATATATGTATACACACACACAACAGGTATTTTCAGTTTCCATCTACCAAATCCACTCACAAGGCTTCAGTCAGCCTAGAGCTATAATGCAAGACACTTCTTGCTCAAGGTGCAGTGAGACTGAACCTGAAACCACATGGATGGTTGAAAAGAGAACTTCTCAACCACACAGCAGCCAAGCCTATATTAATAAAACCCTCAGAGAATGGTTTTAATGGAGCTGAGATGTTGCCAAAAATGTTCATCAAGTATCTGAAAAAAATCAATTTTATAAAAATATCTGCTTATTTATTTTTACTTTATATTGCAATATGGGAACAATAGCATCATTACTTTCCAATGGGTCAATCACATGAGTGCCGAGAAACAGCGACTATTTTGTCTCTGACCAGATGCTGCTGATGTACAGAAGTAGTCTGGGCAAAGCAAACTACAATTGTCCAGACTGTTACACTGCACCACATACAATTAACAATAATCCACCTCAAACTATCCCTGGTTCTAGGATACGATTTTCTGGTTTAAAAATGAGCTTAATAGAAACCTTCCAGCAAAAAGCTTTCCTTACTATATTTCTACTGAAATGTAAAGGGACATAGGCAAGTGGTTAGACTGTTGCACTCATGATCACTAAATTGTGGGCTCAATTCCTTAACTGAGTGACGCATTGTGTTCTTGAGAAAAATACTTCATTTACAACCATCACACAATCTCGACAAGAAACGCACATACATATATGATGGGCTTCTTTCTGTTTCCATTTAACAAATCCACTCACAAGGCTCTGGTTGTCGTGAAGCTATTGTACATGATACCTGCCCAAAGTGCCATATGGTTGGGAAGCAAACTTATTAAACATATAGCCATACCTGTACCTATACCAGATTTTATTTGGCCCAGGGCTATAGTGTGACACTTGCCCAATTAACATCTTATTCAAATTAGGCAGAGGGCGCTGACCATAAAATATAGATATTAGTTCCATGATATTTGGAAAATTATGTAATGGGTTCTGTGCTGGAAATGTTCAGGAACTGCTGACCAAGGTAAGGAAAACTGTCGACCACTTCTACTGAAACTTCTAAGCAGTTGAAAGTTTTCATTTTTTGAATGGCTTTACAAACCAACCACTGTTCACCTTCTCTGTCAGCCTGCCTGTGACTCCACTGTACCTTTTGTACACTTATAGTTTATATAGAGCTCACTGTAAAGAACTCTACCATAACCCTTTCTGCATATAGAACACAGCCACTTTCCAGATTGCAGCAGAGTTTTGTTTTTAAAACTTTTGTCTTTGCTAAGGTTGACTTTTATGCACCTTGGTTTTATATCCAGCTTCCATATTTGCAACTTTCTTCCTCTAATTCTCCAACTGATTCAGTTATGAAAACTACATGGTCAACATACAGAAGTTTGCATGAGTAGCAAGTCTTGAACTGCTGCTGCTGCTGTGCTAAAGAATTATACTTAACAGGAGAGTGATGAGAACGCAGCCTTGGACACCTGTTTTGTAAATTCCTCGTTGAGCTCATGTAGACAGCACCCTTGTGTGTGTGTGTGTGTTTGCTACAGATACTTTAGAGAATATATTTAACCAAATCTTTTGATACCAACCCACATGAGATTATCCTAGTTCTATGATACAAATACCATTTTAAAGTGATCTAAATTGAAACCTCGCAGTAAAATTTCAGGTTAATTTATGTTCCAAACACCAACATCATCATCATCATTTAACGTCAGTTTTCCATGCTGTAGTGCCACCTGGACTCAATGTCTGTTTTGGTATGGTCTCTGCAGTTGGATGGCCTTCCTAATGCCAACCATTTCACAGAATGTACAGGGTGCTTTTATGCAACTTGGGCACAACTGCTTTTACATAGCACCAGCATGGGTGCTTTTTATATGGCACTGGCACCAACAAGCCCACAAGATTAGGAACTCAGCTGAAAAGGGATGCAGGGGACATGTCTGTATGCAAGGATGATCACATATTTACTTAGCTTGACATGTCTTCTCAAACACAGGAATCTCAGTCTCTTGTCATCCTCTCTGTGAGTCCCAGCACCTGAAGATCCAATCTTACCACTTCATCCCACATCTTCCTGGGTCTACCCCTTCCATAATTCTCTCCATAATTAGAACTTGGCACTTCTTGATGCAACTGTCTTCATCATACACATTACATGATCGTACAAGCACAGTCTTCTCTCTTGCACACTACATTAGATGCCTGCTGTACCCAGTTTTGCCCTCAAATCGCTTACACTGTCATATATGCACACTGAGCATACTGGCTTCATTTCTCTCAAATCTTCATATATCCTCAGTAGTCACAATCCATGTTTCACAACTTATTTTACTAAACTTGCCATTACTTTTCAAAATTAACTGAAACAAAGGTAGGTTATTTTATCAGAAATTTGGTAGCACAGTAGTTAATCTAATGCCTCAGTATGTCTGTAATTACAACATTACTAATCTGGCAGAGTTCATGGTTTTATTTAACCATCTTTACCGATTCTTCTTGCTCTGGATGAACAAACAGTGTCAGTGATAGAACCATGTTAAACATGAAATTTGGTTATAAAAACAGAGGTGGTTGGAATACTTCTTTTCAATGGTCATAGGTGCAAGAATGGCTGTGTGGTTAAGAAGTTTGCTTCCCAACTCTGTAGTTTCAGGTTCAGTCCCACTGTACAGCACTTTGAACAAGTGATTTCAATAATAACCTTGGCCTGAC
>NC_043005.1:28809942-28812442 GCF_006345805.1 Octopus sinensis
GGATGGTAAGCAGACCATCAAACCCAGGACTGAGTACACCTACTTAAACCACCCCATCACTACTTTCTCTCCCCATCTTTCCTTCATATTAATCCCTGACATAAGTATTTCTCTTCCATTTCTCTTAATCACCACCAACACTCTTTCCTCTGTTGTTTTCCCCACTAATTCCTCTCTCAATAATAAATCTGTTCCATCCACCATGGAGGCTCTCTTTTACCTTGCAAGCAACAAGGCAACTCCACCAATGCTAGTGCCACAAGAATGTACCCAGTGTATTCTGTTGGTTGGTGAATCTCCTTTGGTTAATGAGTAGGATTCAGTTGTTTAATTAACTGAATTAGGTGCTCCTTAATTAATAAGTGGCTGAGTATTTCTCAAACACATATACACTTAACATAATTCACAGGTAGAATCAGTATGACAGAGTGTGCCAAGGATCTACATCATGAATCATAGATACAATCCATATGACAGGCTTCTATGCAGTTTCTGTTGACCCAATTTCACTTACATGTTATGGTAAAAAATAACATTTGCTCAAGACACCACACAATAGGATCAAACTGAGGACTTTTTGATTGCAAAAATGAATTTCTTCTTAATTCAGCCATACTACACCTCCGTAAGTGGTTGGTCATAGGAAGGGCATCCAGCTATAGAAACTGAAAAAACTAAGACATTGCTGTAAGATGTAAGAGTAAAGACTTTGACCCTAAGAGACATGTGATTTGTGGAAACATGCATCAAATGTTTATAAATTTATCCAAGGATCATTGTTATTATTACTATATTTCTTTTATTCTTTTACCTGTTCCAGTCATTTGACTGCAGCCATGCTGGAGCACTGCCTTCAGTAGGGCAAATTGACCCCAGGACTAGCACTTATTCTACCAGTCTCTTTTGCCAAACTGCTAAGTTACGGGGACATAAACACACCAGCATCAGTTGTCAAGCGACGTTGGTGGTGGGGTACAAACATATACACACACACCTATATATACAATGGGCTTCTTTCAGTTTGTCTACCAAATCCACTCACAAGGCTTTGGTTGGCCCAAGGCTCGAGCAGAAGACACTTGCCCAAGGTGCCACTCAGAGGGACTGAACCCAGAATCATGTGGTTGGTAAGCAAGCTACTTACCACACAGCCACTCCTATATGTAGCCACCCCACTCTTAAATACTTCTTTCCCTTAGTTGTGGGCTATTTTTCCTTTTTCTGTATTGTGCCGGTGACAAAATAAAATCACTCAGTACATACTGTAAAGAGGTTGACATTAGAAAGGGCATCCAGCTGTAAAAACCATATCGAATCTGACAATGTACCTCAGTGCAGCTCACCAACTGTCAAACCATCCGACCCATGCCAGCAGAGAAAACGAACATTAAATGATGACCATCATCGTTATCATCACCTACATACATACGTATTTATACATACACATATGAACACATATATACATACCTAATGTATACATCCATGCATGTATGTATATAACCACACGTTTATATATGCAAACATTTATAATTCCATATTATATATATATATATATAATATATATATATATATATATATATATATATATATATATATATATATTGTGTTCCTTTCTGTCGAAGAGCGTAGGCTCGAAACGTAAAAGACTATCTCACTTCCCGAGCGTTAAACTAATACATCTGTTTGTTGTTTACACACCCGTCTTCGTCTTTTGTGTCCTTTTATAAATTCCAACTATATATATATATCGTTTTTGGATTTGGTTTGCAAGATTCTTTATATGAGTTCGTGTGTTGAAACAGATTCTGTTGTGACTTGGGGGAAGTCATTTTCTTTTCGTGCCTTATGATTTAACACACACACACCGGTAAAATTTCCACTTATTTCTTATTTTTATTTTCCTAAAATTTTCGTTGCGTCTTGCAACCTTTTCAATAGTAGGAAAATAAAAATAAGAAATAAGTGGAAATTTTACCGGTGTGTGTGTGTTAAATCATAAGGCACAAAAAGAAAATTACTCCCTCCAGACACAACAGTATATATATATATATATATATATATCTCCATACATGTACAAAAATACATGTACATATCCATACATATATACACGTGTATACACTCACACGCTCTCCCTCTCTCTCCACACACACATACGTGATAAAGTAAAAGCAGTAACTAGTCTACATTCCTCCGCTAGAAACTTGCCTTATCTGCTAGTATTAACAACGACACGTTACAATTCTTATTAGCGAATGTCACCTGGCTACATTGTAACCCTGTCACATAATTCTTCACCTCGGTACTTCTATTAATAACCACTACTATCTTTCGTTGTAGTTACTCTTGAATATGTCTCCACCTGTTTTCATGCTAACAACCGCTATTTCCAGCTGTTTTAGCTATCCTGTTAAATGCCTGCACCAGAGTACATTTAAAAACAATAACCACTACTTAATTTATTACATATATATATATATATATATATATATTACCGACAGAA
>NC_043005.1:28817442-28887442 GCF_006345805.1 Octopus sinensis
TCATCATCATTTTAACATCCACTTTTCTATGCTTGCATGGATCTGACATAATTCACTGAGGCAGATTTTTTATAGCCAGATAACCTTCCTGTCACAAACCCTTATCCATTTCTAAACATAAATATTTCCCCATGGCCAGACATATTTTCACAGAAGATTGGAACTGAATGACACAATTTGTGTCACAGTTACACAAATAACTATCACGCAATGTCAAGACAATGAGACACACATATGCATGCACAGACATATTTATATATGTATGTATGTCATTGTTCAGTTTTATATCAAGATTTCTTGCCAATAGAGACAAAACCAGTTTCTAACCTAGATCCAAAGTTCATTCATTGGAATTTCAACATCAACAACAGGGTATTTTTGTTTGTTTGTATGTATGTATGTATTATGTATGTATGTATGTATGCATGCATGTATGTATGTGTGTATGTATGTATGTATGTATGTATGTATGCATGCATGCATGTATGCATGTGTGTATGTATAACATTGTTCAGTTTTATTTCAAGATTTCTTGCCAATAGAGACAGAACCAGTTTCTAACCTAGATGCAAGGCTCCTTCATTGGAATTTCAACATCAACAACAGGGTATTTTTGTATGTATGTATGTATTTATGCATGCATGTATCTATGAATGTATGTATGTGTGTGTGTATGTATGTATATGTGCAGATTTGTATGTTTTGCCTTATGTATGTATTCTCATGCGTATAGTTACATACCTAGACATGCTTAAATATATATTTAAATGATAAACTTCTGGAAAGTTTCACAGATTTTTACAGTTCCAATGATGGATTGGATCTGTTATGCTTGTATGTATTTTTGTATGCATGTATATGATAGGGTCTCTTGCTGCAGACAACATGTGAGTATTCAATGAATAAGAAGAAAAAATTTCTAGCCAAGTTGAAAGGATAAAATGAGAACAACATTCAAACAAACACAACCAGTTAGACTGGAAATATGCATCATAAGCCTATAAAACAAATACAAAACCAAACACAAGACCAGTAAAAAGATATATAAATGCAGAACTGATAATATATACATATTTTTTTATTCATTTACTTGTTTCAGTCATTTGACTGTGACCATGCTGGAGTACTGCCTTTAGTTGAACAAATCAACCCCAGAACTTTGCCAAACCACTAAGTTACAGGGGACGTAAACGCACCAACATCGTTTGTCAAGCAATGTTGGGGGGACAAATACAGATACACAAACATATACATACATACATACATACATGTATGTGTGTGTGTGTATATATGTATATGTATGTATGTATATATATATATATATATATATATATACGATGGGCTTCTTTCAGTTTCTGTCTACCGCATCCACTCATAAGGCTTTGGTCAGTCTGAGGCTACAGTAGAAGACACTTGCCCAAGATGCCACGCAGTGGGAATGAACCCAGAACCATGTGGTTTGTAAGCAAGCTACATACCACACAGCCACTCCTGCGCCTATATGCATATATATATATTGGGTCATCCCATAAATAATGCAGTTTTTTCAATTGCATAAACTAAAAGCCAGAGGGGGACAGGATAAACTATTTGCATCAACTTGCTGTAAAAGCAGGTAGTAATTTTACCATGTATTTATTCTTAGTGCAAGTTTTGAAGAGTGCTGTTCAATTTTAAGTTATTTTTTTCAAAGCTATAATGGAAGTGACAAAGAAGTATATTTGGCATATTTCACTTTATGAGTTCAATAAAGGCAACAACACAATGGAAAATGTGAGGAATATTAATGCAATACATGAGGATTGGACAATATGCATAAGCCAATGTCAACGGTGATTCAAGAAATTCTGAGCCAGAAACTACAACATAGAATATGAGCCTTGTCCTGGAAGATCTGTAGAGTTCAACGAGGACATCATGCAAATGTTGGTGGAACAAAATCCCATCATAACTGTTGAGGAACTCACAGAGAAGTTTGGATTTGGTCATTCAACAATTCATCAACACCTGCATGCCATTGGAAAAGTCAGTAAATTCAGTCAATGGGTTCCTCACAAACTTTCCAACTCTAATTGTGCACAGAGAGTGGATATGTGCTCTTCTTTGCTGTCCTGTCTCATGAATGAACTATTTTGGGAGCAAATAGTGACTGGTGATGAGAAATGGGTCCTCTATAAAAATGTTAAGTGCCAAAGGCAGTAGGTAGGGAAAGGAGAAACACTGGTACCACAGGCTAAAGAAGGTTTTCACCCATGTAAGGTGTTATCTGTTTGGTGGGATATGAAAGGTTTAGTCCACTTTAAACCTTTAAACCCAAACCAAACAAAGGAGATTTACTGTGAGCAGTTTGAGAGGCACTAGAAGGAAAATGACCATCTTTGGTTTCAAAATGAAAGGCGTTCTTCCATCAGGTTAGTGCTCAGCCACATACAGCAAGGATGACATTTGAAAGGCTGGAGCAGTTTGAATGGGAAACAATGCCCCAGCCACCATATTCGCCAAACATTGCACCATCTGATTACCATTTATTCCGCAGTCTTCAAAATCATTTGGATGAAAAAAATATGAATTCGTAGATGAAGTCAGAAGAGTACTAGAGGAGTATTTTCCATCATGGACAAGTGAATTTTGGAAGAGGGGCCTTGCAAATCTACCAGATAGATGGAAGAGCATTGTAGAAAATGAAGGAGAGTATATCTATATATATAAAGCTGAAGTTGTCTGTGTGTGACAGGTTTGGTAGCCTTCAACTAACATTATATTCTCCGAGACCCTGCGGTGCAAGTTGACCAAAATTGAGAGTATGATAGAAGAAGGCTTGCTCTTCATTCCATAGAAGATAAAATTCAAATTAGACCATGTTAAGACCAAATATTATTTACATCAAAAAGATGCTTTTTTTCTATGAAAATCCCTATTTTTTATGACTTTTTGACTGCTGTATTGCCATTTTTCGGTGTATTTCAACCAGAAAAATGTTTACTTAAAGAGAATAACAAGCTACATAATGCAAAATTGTTACTTTTCAAAAATTCCAATTCTAAGGGGTCAAAACAAACCCGAGCAACGCCAGGCAATACTGCTAGTTTTAGATTAAAAAAGAACTTTATCTTAATTTTGAAAAATAAAAGAAGTATATAAAAAAAGCACTATTTATGGGATGATCCAATATATATATATGTATATGTGTGTGTGTGTGTGTGCGTGTGTGTGTAATGTATGTATATATATATGTGTATGTATGTATGTATACACAGGGGTTGAACAAAATAATGAAAACACCTTAAAATTTCAAGCAAATTTATTTTAATATAGGGTAGGACCACCTTTGATAGTAATTACAGCTTGAATTCTACAAGGTATGGACTCGTACAAAGTTTGAATTGTTTCCAAAGGAATTTTTGTCCATTCTTCAGTTAAAACAGTCTCCAGTTCTTGTAGTGATTATGGTGGACGTTATCGACTCATTACTTGTTTTTCTAAAATGCACCATAAATATTCAATAATATTGAGATCTGGGGACTGTTGGGGCCAGATAAGATATTCAACTTCACTAGAATGTTCCTCGTGCCATTCAGTGACAACTTTAGCTGTGTGAATTGGTGCATTATCATCCTGAAAGATTGCATTTCCCTCCGGAAACAGTTCCACAACTATAGGATGAATTTGATCAGATAAAATGCTTAGTCTTGACTATTAATTCTGCCATGAGGGGAAACCATTGGACCAGTGGATTTCCAAGATATAGCCCCCCAGATCATCATAGATCCTCCTCCATGTTTAATAGTTAGAAGAAGGCAGTCTGAGTCAAATGCTTCTTTTGGCTGTCTCCACATGTATACTTGGCCGGTGGTCAGAAATAAGGTAAAGGCTGACTCATCCAAGAAAATAACATTCTTCCACTGCTTTAGGGCCCAATTCTGTAGGTTTTTGTTCCACTCCAAATGCTTTGCAATGTTTGTTTTTGAATGTAGTGGTTTTCTGATTGTAACCCTCCAATGAAATCCGGCTCTGTGCAGCTCCCTGCAAACAATTTTTTGTGGAAACTGGGTTCTCAAGGTAGTCATTAAGCTCTGCAGTAATTTTGGGAGCTCTACTTTTGTGATCCTTTCTAACAATTCGTATATGAGTCTGACAGTCCCTATCTGAAAGTTTTGGTTTTCTTCCAGAGTTTTGTTTCAACAAGGAAGTTTTTCCCTCTTTCTCAAAGGCTGTCATTACTTTCAAGACAGTACTTCTTGATACATAAAGCATTTCGGCTGTTTTCATTATGCTAGCACCTGCCATATGAGCATCAACAATGTGATCTCTTTGAAAGTCTGATAAATCTGTCATTTTAATGAATTTTAAGTACCTTTTTCTGATGATATCTGAAAAGAAACAGCAATTTTAGCAAAACATATTAAGCAACACTAATAATAAATCAAAAAACGAACATAAACAAGCTTTTGATGGTTTTATAGATATTTCAAAATTATGATGTGATGATGCTTGGTGTTTCCATTATTTTGTCCAATCCCTGTATATATATTAGAGTAATAAAGTTAATGTCTGGTCATAAAGTGACCAATTTATACCATTTATAGTGACACACAACCCATGTCACCAGAATATCTTCAACATTACCAAAGCAAACCTACTAATCATTGCTCAAAGTAATGAATTAAAAGATATAATCAGAGATCGAGCTATGGTTCTTAGTAAAAGACAGCCTAAAAATTTTTTTTAATTATTAACAAAGGCAAAGTTTGACCTTAGCAACAAAGGCCAATCATTCACTGTATCTAAATGCAATGATAACCAATGTGGCACATGCCAATTCATGCATACCGGCCAATATATGAACACAAAAACTAGAAAAATATTCATAAACACAAATATGAATTGCAAAAGTAGAAAAATATTCATAAACACAAATATGAATTGCAAAAGTAGAAAATTAATTTCCTGCATCAAATGCCCAAATTGTGAAGAACTATATGTGGGTCAGACTGAAAATGCACTATCAGAATGTTCTCGTGTGCACTGGCAGCAAATTAAAGACCCAGATGTCCTTCAGATACCTTTGAGTAACTATCTAGCATCATGTGGTCGGAAAATCATCATAGTCGTTGTCATTTAATGTCTGCTTTCCATGCTGGCATGGGTTGGACGGCTTGACTGAAGACTGGTGAGCCAGAAGGCTGCACCAGCCTTCTGGTTTGATCTGGCAAAGTTTCTACAGCTGGATACCCTTCCTAACGCCAACCACTCCGAGAGTGTAGTGGGTGCTTCTTACGTGCCGTTCCACAAACTACCCAGAAAAATCAGAGAAAAGAACTTTATTAATAAATTTCAACTCAAGCTAAATAAACAATAATACTAATACTTAGAGGTACTATTTCTACTACTACGATTACCATCAACAACATCAACAACAATACTGAAGGTTCTCATGATGATGATAGGAAAATAGTGGCTAAGTCAAGAAAAAAGTCAGTAAAAATAATCTTATTTAGGGTGTAAAGTTCTATGTCCACAGCTATTCCTACCACCACCACCAATGACAACAATAATAAAGGTGATGATAATGGTGATGATGATAATTGAAATGTAAAAATCCAAGGAAAATGTTTACAACATTTCTAAATATAGCCAAACAATTACTGCATTGGCCAGGGTCAAAATACATATCTCTTGATATATTCAACAAATCGTGACGCCTAATTCCAAAACCAATCAACTTAAGTAAAATTTAGTAAAGCAACACACTGATTGGTCAGAATACAGTTTGCAAAAATTAACATTCTGGAGCCTATATAAATGTATTTAAGGCACACAGTTTAGCCATCTCACTACAGTTGTAAATTGTAAAACATAACAGTCATCACTACTACATGAATCTGAAGATTGCATAGTTTAATGCATGAAAGTACTAGCTCAATCAGAATGGACATTTAATATTCTATCATTTCATTATATTATATTATATTATATTATATTATTTTAAGATTGTAAATAAAACAGGAAAATCAAAGTTGGAATTTCTTTGAGTAATACATTCTTCTATACACAATCATACACACCCATGTTTGTGTATGTGTGTGTGTGTGTGTGTGTGTGTGTATCATCATCATCATCATCATCATCATTTAACGTCCGTTTTCTATGCTGGCATGGGCTGGACAGTTTGACTGAGGTCTGGAAAGCCAGTGGCTGCACCAGGCTCAGATCTGATCTAGCAATGCTTCTACAACTGGATACCCTTCCTAACGCCAACCACTCCAAGAGTGTAGTGGGTGCTTTTTACATGCCACCAGCACAGGAGCCAGTCAGGTGGCCCTGGCATCAATCACATTCAGATAGTGCTTTTTACATGCCATGGGCATGGGAGACAGTCAGGGGCAATGGCATTGACCACGTTCAGATGGTGCTTTTTACATGTCACCGGCACAGGAGCCAATCAGGTGGACCTGGCATCAACCAGCACGAGAGCCAGTCAGTGGTGCTAGCATCAACCATGTTTGGTTAGTACATTTTATGTGCCACCAGCACAGGAGCCCATCAAAGGACACTGACCACAGCTATGATTTTGGTTTCACTTGACTCAACAGGTCTTCTCAAGCATATCATATCGCCCGACACATCAGAGGTGCTCTTAAATAGGCCAGACATGCAACACTGGCATCGGCCATAGCTACAATCTCACTTTAGTTGCCTGGTCTTCTCAATCATTGCATATCTCCAAAATCGTGCTTCACCACCTCATCTTGTATCTTCTTGTGTCTACCTCTTCCACGGGTTCCTTCCACAGTTAGGGTGTGGCACTTCTTCACACAGCTGTCCTCATCTATATGTAACACATGACCATACCAGCATAGTCATCTCTCTTGCACATCACATTTGATGCTTCTTATGTCCAACTTTTCTCTCAGGGTGCTCACGCTCTGTCATATATGCACTGACATTACACATCCAGCGGATCACACTAGCTTCATTTCTTTCAAGCCTACGCACGTCTCAGCAGTCATGGTCCATGTTTCACTGCTGTGTAGTATGGCAGTTAGCACACATGCATCATACATTCTACCTTTCATCCTGAGTGAGAAGCCCTTAGTTACCAGCAGAGGTAGGAGCTCTCTGAACTTTGCCCAGGCTATTCTTATTCTAGCCACTACACTCTCAGATCATCTACCCCAACTACAGACTTGGTCACCTAGGAAGTGGAAGCTATCAACTACTTCTAGTTCCTCCCCATGTCATGTGATGGAATCTGTTTTCTGTACATCTTCAGTGTTTATTGCCCATGTGCATCGGCCACACACAAAAACTATCTTCCTGGTTAACCTTCCTTTGATATTGCTGCACCTTTTATGTGTCCATAGCTTACACTGGGTACATTGTATGGAGTTTCTACCCATGCCTTTTCTACAGATTGAGCAGGGCCATCTACCTGAAGGGATTTGTGATTTGTCAGCCTTCCTACTTACTAAGACTTTGGGTTTTACTTCCATGTTTCCTGAAATTTGCCAACAATACCCCTGAAGGCCTTTTTTTTTTGTAGTTGTAGTGCATCTGAACACTGTATACAACAATTTCTTTCATTTAATATATATATATATATATATATATATATATAATATATATATATATATATATATATATATATATTGTAAGCAATGATCTGCATTGGACAAACCACATCTCTAAGACTGTCAAGAAGGCTGTCCTAGCATCACTCAGTAAGTCCTTTGTCAGCCGCTCTCCACCTATCTATTTAAAATTGTATATGACAATGGTACGTCCACACTTGGAAATTGCATCACCAGTCTGGAACCCCAATCTTGCTCAGCATATAAATCTCCTGGAAACTGTTCAGAAACATGCAACAAAAAGAATACCCACCATTAGACATCTTACCATACTCTGAAAGTCTTGCTTCCCTGGGCATGGATACATTGAAGCTCAGACGTCAGGCAACTGACTTGGTTGACACCCACAAGATTATCCATCATCTTTCCAACAACAACCTTGGGAACCTTTTTGAATTCCATATGACAAACACTTGCGGACATGTTTACAAAGTCAAAAAACAACACAGCACCCATGACTTTCAGAAACACTTTTTCACTCTCAGAATTGCTGAAGCATGGAATAAATTACCCGCATCAGTTGTTAACTATCAAGACACTGTCTTCTTCAAAACTTCTATGTTTCCTTAAAATCTGCCAACAATATCCCTGAAGGCCTTTTTTTTTTTGTAGTTGTACTGCACCTGAGCACTGTATACAACAATTTCCTTCATCATATATATATATCCATGCTAGCATGGAAAGCAGACGTTAAACAGTGATGATGATTATGATGATATATATATACATACATACATACATGCATACATACATACACACACACATACATACATATATGTGTGCGTGTGTGTATTGACTTTCTGTACAACATTTTATGGTTGTTAGTCAGTGTAATATCACACCCTCCACTTCTGTTCCCACTCAGTGGTACCCTACACAGTGTTCAATATGTGGTGCCAGACTTTCTCTTTTTTCTACCTAGTTCTCTATCCTTCTCCTCTCACCTCTTGTGCTCAAAACCTTTCCCATCTATTTCTATCTGCTGCCTTTATTTTTTTACTGCTTTCCATTTCTTCCTCTGTCCATCTCTGTCAACTACCTACTGTCTATCTTTATTCCCTTTTTTCTCTGCACTCCCTCTTTCTTCGTACTTGCTCTTCCCCAACCTTCTCTACTCTGTCTCTCTTTTTTTGCTTTTTGGTACCAAAAGATCACCCAACTTTTTATCACTTATCTTTTTTCTACTTGACCAGTGCATAGGTAAGACATGCATTTTGTTTCATCTCCTGTCTGGCACTCACTTCAAACCCCCAGTTTACCTTTTCACTTTTCATTCCTTCTGTCTTTCTTCCCTTCTTTCCCATCTTTCTATCCTTTTCCTGCGCTTTCTCATTGTACCTTTAGAACACAAGCATCACTATTTTCTTCCTTTTTTTGTTAGTTTTCGTCATGTAGTGTCCCACATTTTGAAATGCAATTTGTATTTTTACTGTTTATTTTAGCTCTGCTTGATACATTTCCAAAATTAAATATATTAAGATGCAAAATATACTTCACATTATTACATATTCTATACTTTAATGCAAGAACTATTGTGCTTATTGACTATCTTCATAATGATCACACCATCAATGGAAAGTTCAATGCCAAACACCCAGAAAAACTGATGAATGTGGTTTTGTTTCGTTAGGACAATGCTTCAGTACACAAGTCTTTGCTTTCAATGGCTGCTGTGCATGACTGACTTTGAACTGGATGATCACCCTTCATATGTTAGTGATTTGGTTCCATCTGGTTATCATTTGTTTTGCAAGATAGAAAAACACTCAGCTGAACACCAGTATCACTGTGATGAGGACGCTTTATCTGTTGTTGATGATCATTTTGACCAACAGAATAGCTTCTTCACCAATGCGATTCAAGCACTACAACTACTTATGGAGGCGTATGGACAGTAAGAGGAACTACTTTAAGAAATAATCTTTATTTGGTCACATTCCATGAGAGTGTCTTGCTCAGCCTATGAACATTTCAGCCGGCCCTCATAATAATAAACATTATTATTATACCTGCATTTGTTTTAATGTTTACATATCTGTACATACAGTATCGGTAGTCTGCACTGTGAAATGACCTGAATTCGGTTAGGATTAGGGTTAGAATTTAGAGTAAGGGTTAAAGTTTAGAATTATAGTTAGGGTTTAAAGTGCTGGTTAAGGTTTAGGGTTTGAGCTAGGGTTAGACGGCACACTAGGTAGACCAGATGCTAAAGTGACACCAAAAAGTTTTATCTCCTTCGTGTCCACTACCTACATACTTCAATATATGTACATATCCACACATCTCTCCTTCTATCACGCTCCCTCCACTTTATCTTTACCCTCTCTTCGTTCCACATTTACATAGATTAAAAAAAATAGTGGTCGGCATTTACACTCGAGTGCTGACGTGCAGGACAATTATAGACCAATCCAAGGGAGACAACTCTAACGGGCTAGCTTTTTTGCTTCTTTCTTTTTATGCCTTTCCATCAGAGCTTTTTTATTTGTCTTTTTACGTCACCTCTGAGATTTGTTGACAGAATGGTGTTTTGAGACATCCGGTAAAAACAATCCCAAGCTATACTCTTCCATTCAACCTGAGGTTTTTTAATGCAAAAACATTTGGGAATATGAAATTGATGTTATGATACTAAATTTATAGGATCTTTTCGGTTTGAACAGCAGTTTTTTTTTAATAATTTCCACGTAACTAAACACTTTTAAACTTCGTATACTGGTAGAATGTGTTTATAAAATATCTTTTTCTCTTGGCTTTATTGAGAAAATTCTATAGTTTGTAAGATATTTGTTGTTTTTTTTTTCTTCAATTTCTGCAATTTCAACCAATCAATGATGTCTATTGAGGTGAAAACATTCTGTGCCGTATGAAAATGTCCCTCGTTTAAGAAACAGATTGGGTTTATTTACATTTCTGAAGAAAAAAAATATACCCTTCCCCCTAACCCTAACCCTAAAATAGATTGAAATGCAATAGATCGATACTAGGGTCATAATTATGGGTGACAATTTCATATGACACCGCTAGAAAAAACTGCCGTTCAAACCGAAAAGATCCAATTTATAAAACTATACAAATAAGTATACATAATAAGAAAAAATAATATATATAAGTAATGTGTGTGTGTGTGAAGTCACAACAGAGAGGTAAGTGTCGTGAGATTACATCAAGACTACAGTGAGTTATTTTGAGGAGACTGAGGCAACTGCAGGAGATGAGAAAAGCTAAAGAAGGAAAGAGTCATCATCATGACCTCAATCTGACCAAAAGCCTACATATTTGCCCCAAGTGTGCCACAGCCTGTTGCTCAAAGATCCAATATACATGGCCACCTAAGGATTTGTCATTTTCCTTCATCGTCTTTAGATCAACCACCATCATAATATATATGCAGGCTGCCATGGGTAAATTGTCGGCATTTTATATTTTTAATTTCGCACATGTGCATTATTTGTCTTTGATTTTGTCAACTACACAGTATAGTAGGGTCAGTTGGGTACCATATGTGAGAATAACAGCACCGTGATGCAATTCACTCTGCCAGAAATTTGGAAACAACATGTTGTGCTGCTTGGCATTCACTCCAAAAGCTCCAGTACAAACATTTCAGAGTGTTTGGGTGTCAATCTGAGGACAGTGCATGCACTGAGAATGATAAAAATCAAACATCCAATCAACATCATGGTGTTTGAAGAGATCACTAGTGATGACGACATTATGCCTCCATTCATCTTCCCACACTACCTCAGAATCAACATGGAGGCCTACATCAAGGCCTGGAGAAGATAGTGCTGCCCTGGGTCAAGAGGCTGTAAATCGACTACGTGCATTTCGTGACAATATAAAGAAAAAAAAAGGCGGTGAGCTGGCTGAAATGTTAGCCTGCCAGGCGAAATGCTTTGTGGTATTTTGTCTGCTGTTATGTTCTGAGTTCAAATTCCACTGAGGTTGACTTTGCCTTTCATCCTTTCAGGGTCGATAAATTAAGTACCAGTTACATACTCATCATCATCATTGCTTAATGTCCACTTACTATGCTGGCATGGTTGGACAGTTTGACAGGAGCTAGTTAGGCAGAAGACTGAGCCAGGCTTCAGTGACTGTTTTGGCATAGTTTTTTACGGCTGAATGCCATTCCTAACACCAGCCTCCCTGTTGCGTGGACTAAAAACTCAATCACTGGGTTTTTTTTTATGTGGCACCAAAAATGTAGCACCATTCACCCACACAAATAAAGTCTGCATTGTGTCTATGCAAAAGAAACCATACTCAGAAGTACAATTGTAGGAATAATCCCACTGCTATTCCCCAAATTTTGTTATGATTTGTTTCTGTTATGTTGTGGCTATACACGTCTGGTGTAAAATGGTATTACACAATTAGTTGGTTGTGGTTACCTAAAAATAACCTATCGCAGAAATGTATGTTAACACCGAATGCATTCCATGCTACTCAACCCTAGGTAAGATATTCAGCACTCACTGTTCAACTACCGACTGTTAAACCAACACAGTCAAACTAACGCCTTCAACTACCCCCATTGACAGTTTACTCAGTTCTTATAATTGTAACTGGTTAGTCCACTTTCAGTCATGTGAGGGTGTTCAGGATTATCCCATAACAGTTTCCTTCTCTAAGCTATACATTAGATATTACAGGGATAACTTGGTAGCAGGGAGCATGATTTTGCATGGTTATAGACGTCCATGCAGTAAACAGCAGACAGACATACTCTTCAGCCTCCTACCCTTGACCCAGCAAAACAACTAGGATGTGACAGGTGTGAGGGAAGAACTCTGCACCATCATTTGAGGGTTTTTTATTTATCTGCCCCCAAAAAAGGTGAAAGGTCAAGCTGACTTCCATGGGATTTGAACTTAACCCATTAGCATTCAAAATTATTCTGTTAAATGTAATACATATTCATTCTCATTGCTTTGAAATGATGTTGCATTATCTTGTAACTTCAAGATTTTGATGATGTGATTGTTTATTTTTAGAATGACATTGTAGGTAGGTGTGAGAGGCTGGATCTGGCCAGTTTGAACATAAAATAAGTAGAATATTTGGGTCAGATACAGCCCCAGTTTAAATGCTACAAGGGAAGCTGAAGAAACAAAACAGTACATTTTATATATATATATATATATATATACATACATATATGTGTGTGTATATATAATCTCACTTGGAAATGGATGCATGGTGTTCAATTAAATAATAATATAAATAATATATATATATGTATATATGCACACACACACACACACACACACACATATATATACATACATGCATATATGGGTACAGGATGTAACCAACAGTAAACAGCATGAAGTACAAAGGCAAATGAGTTCAATATGCAAACAACAAGAGAAACAAATGGAAAACAGGACAAGTAACTTAAAGAACGACCCTTCATCAGTCGTAAGCTGTCTAACATTTACCATCCCTTTTCTATGCTGGCATGCATTTGACAGTTTGCAAGAACCTCGAAA
Organism: Octopus sinensis; assembly: GCF_006345805.1. NCBI lineage: Eukaryota > Metazoa > Mollusca > Cephalopoda > Octopoda > Octopodidae > Octopus > Octopus sinensis. The sequence continues at coordinate 28,830,572 of NC_043005.1, forward strand.
GCTGCAGGGCTGCACCAAGCTCCAGTGTCAGCTTTGATATGGTTTCTATAGCTGGATGTCTTTCCTAATGACCACCACTTTGCAGTGTATGTATATATGTATATGCTGCAGTTTGAGGCATCAACTGTTTACTCATGTCTTCAGTAGCCCACCCATCTACCAGCTCCTTTAAATAATCAGTCATTTATTTCATCTTTTGGGAGATTAATCTATATGCAATATAAACATGTACTAATCTTGCTAGTACTTTGGTAATCCATTTGTATATTGAGCATTTCATGACAAGCTGCCAGTCCCACATTGCAAAAAGTCAGTTTACCTTAAACAAGTCAGTCATCTCACCAGTGTCTTAGATGGATGGTCATGAATCCAGAACAGCCTTTAATTATTCTAATATCCCATTAACAATGAATCTCAAATATTTTAACAGATTTGGCATCACTTACCTGAGTAATACAGGTGTGGCTATCTCACCTGTTGTAAGACTTGCTAATTAAAGATAGTTTTAGACATAATTTTAACAACTTTCCTAAAATATCTTTACTTTCTTATCTCATCAGGCTAAAACATCAAAACAGTCACATAAATAAGAGATTAGTAGCAGGCATTAAGTTACCTTAACAGTTCCATCATCATCTCCAGAAGCCAGAAAATGGTCACCCAACAGAAGTAAGCTGTAAATTGCTGACCTGGAAATGAATAAAAAGTTGCTCTTTTTAGAAACATTATATTAATTAAAAGATCGTCAAAGGAAAGTATTGTGAGTTAGAGATGGAGTACAGGCAAGTCTGGTTGGAGTGTGTTTGTTTTCAATCCTAACCACAAGTGATCAACTTGTGTCTTAATTAAAAAGTACTATCATAATTTCTTGAATGTAATTTTTGCAAAGAAATAGAATTACATATCAAATATGAATTTAGCATTAAAAAAAGACACATTTTGGTTGAATTAACACCATAATTTCCAGCATACAATATAAACATTCAAACATCATCATTATCTTTGCAAATCCTGCTGCTTTTCACATGGAATCTTCAGTCCTCTAAAGTTACCTTGGTTTATGAATCAACCTACATTTTTTGGCAGTAAATTTTAGTTTGAAAATTCTGACTTGTATGAAGGAAAATATGGTAATTATTATATTCTATCCAGCATATTTTAAAAAACCTATTCATGCACTGCATGAGAATACATATACAACAGGATTCCACAGAGTTTCCATCTACCAATTGTACTTACAAGGCTTTGGTTAGTCTCTGGTCATAGTAAAAGACACTTGCTGAAGGTGCCACACAATAAGGCCAAACCCAAAAACCATGGTAGGAAAGCGAGTTCATGCATTGCTCCTGTATTGTTGAGCCCCTTTTAAACAAAGTGAAACAATTAAATTATGAACCCTATAGACCAGTCATGGGAAAAACTGTTATCTGTGACTTTCTGAATGACATGCCAACGGATAACATTACCTCCAATTTTATTAGTGTAGGTCACCTGATAATGAAGCCCATGCAGCCAAAAAAGGTTGCCCTTTCCTGCTACAGACAATCACAGGCAACTAATATCAAGAATTTAAAGTGACTGAAAGGCAATGAGCTGGCAGAATCTTTAGCATGCCAGGCAAGAGGCTTTGTCGCATTTCCTCCATCTTTGCATTCTGAATTCAACTTTGCGTTTTATCTTTTCATGGTCAATAAAATGGGAACTGGTTGAACACTGGGGTTAATGAATTTGACTAATCCCTTCCCTAGAAGTTGCTGGCCTTATGCCAAAATTTGAAACCAATAATTTGAAATGACTGAAATCTAAATGGTTAGCAATGGTAAAAGTAAATAACGTTGCGGATTAAGCTGTTCTAAATTAGCACCAGTTCATAATGAAATTAGCAACATTACATGTGATGACCATAATTACTTACTCGTGGGCCATTTTGTTGTGCTAAGTGGCAGCACCAGTATTCATATCTACAGCTGCAACTGACTTGTCATTGGAACCGCTGTACAAGATGGTGCCATCAGATGAGAACTGTATGCATCAACATGACTTCTTGTGGTACCCCAGCAGCAGGAAATCTTGGTTGTCGCCTTCAACTGAATAGGAATGCCTGGAGATAGAACAAAAGACATCTTCTGAGGTGAGATCAAGAGATGGAGTACATGCAAATAGCGGTTGAGGGATACTGGGATACTATGGCCTACTGATGACCCTTTTGATACCAACCCATCTGAGACTGCCCTTGCTTTTATGACATAGATTTCCTATTTTAAAGCATTCTAAATTAAAACCTGCCATCAAAATTCCCTGTTAATTTATGATCCAAACACTACTATGGCCAAGATAAGGTAAATGTGAAGACAAGCAGAGACAAACACACACACACACACACACACATATGCATGCATGACTGGCTTCTATACAGTTCCTATCAACAAACTTTCAATTCCAAGACACAAGTCAACTCAAAGACATTTGTTCAAGGTGCAATGCAGTAACCTTCTTAATACTTATGTGTCTGTTATTAAATCAACAGCAGTAAATGTATATTCATTGTAATGCAGTGAATCAATATGAGGCAGTGGTGAGCTGTCAGAATCGTTAACACAGCGGAAAAAATGCTTAGCAGCATTTCATATCTTTCCATTCTGAGTTCAGATTCTGCTGAGCTCAACTTTGCCTTTCAGGGTCAATAAGTAACAGTTGAGCACTGGAGTTAATGTAATCAACTTAACATACCACCCACCCCGAAATTGCTGGCCTTGTGCCAAAATTTGAAACCAATATGGTAGATAAATATGACTAATATGTGTATGTGTGAATGTTTGTACAGAGACGATATTTGTTATTTACAGAGAGACATCTCCTCCTATGTGAGCTGCTGCAATAACATATTTCACTGGGTTGAAGCAAACATCAACCACAACATCACTCAATGAGATGGCCTTGGGTTTCAGATCTCCCTAAATAAAGAAAATATAAAACAGAATTTATCATTAAAAAATCATTATGCTAACATATTTAAAACAATAACATCATTATGTTGATAAATGAAACAAAACGTGTACAACAAAATGGAAACTGGCCAGGCAAACACAGAGACAGCCTGAGTTATGTACCTTGCTAAGTTATACATAAAAGAGTAACATTGCCAAGTTGGACTAGAAGACGCACTATTAATATATTTTCATCTAATTAAACAATGTAAATGCTTTCACGTATACTTGTGAATGAACAATCATGGTTAACATCAATAATTTATCCAGTCAGAAAGAATAATTTCCCCCATTAGCCGTTCATTTGCTTATATCTACCACCAAACATTTATATAAACAGTGGTTCTAGCAACTGATACAAATGGTATGTTTGTATTAAATTTGGAAATAAAATACAATCCTTAATTCTGATCAAAGTTGTTGACAGATGAGACAACAAATCTCGCACAGAAAGAACAATTTAAGTAGCAAAGAAGTTTAGAATGACTAAACTACTGGGGTTTTATAAGAACAGTATAACCAAGTTGAAACTAACTCTGCAAGGCACAATACTAAACACTGTTGTGCTGCAATATTTTATTGGAATTGTCAATTTCTGCAACAAGTGTTTTAAAAATAGTTGGACTGTGAAAAAACACACAAAATAAAACATTAAAAAGAGTGTGTGTGTGTAACTCATCATGGTGAGAATTATATGCTGAGTTACTAATCTGATTTTAATTTCCATTGAGGATATTTGTTTGATCCTTTGATTCAAAATTTATGATCTCAAATCTGGTAACAAGTTATAAATACCCATCACACTGAATATGTTAAACAGAAATGGTCCTAATTCAGTTGCAGAGGCACCACCAAAGCAATATCTTTTTTCAGAGTAAGTCAGCCTAATGAGGTCTGGCTTTTCTCAATAAATACCTATTGGAGATGTTAAATTCTGCATTGCTACTCAAGCCTTTCACATTACCTGTGTGATTTCCAAAATAATCAAGAATTGGAAGTAATCTAGTAAAATAACTTTTTCAGAATGCAGGAAAATCTTTTTAAAACCTTTATATTTTGAGTGCAAACACCCATCTTCAGAAGAATGCAGGCAAGGAAATGTATATATACATAGATCCTGTTATTTTTATCAAGTATATAAAACATCCTCTAACAAAAAGTTCTAACATAAAATTCTGATAGAAAGTTTAAACAAGATTTTTTATGATAGAACCAGAGGTGATTTCAGATATGTTATTGTTATCATCAACAGCAGCAACAACAAAAAAGTTTAATCAAAGACAAGGCTATTTTACTGTGAATCATTTCTACATTGCAGTTCATATACACATCTGAATAAAGTGAGGCATCTCAGGCTTAGATGTGATGGTCATATGATGCAGTACTAAGATATAACCAGCTGGAACTCTGAGTTTCTTGTCTTGTACCCTTTACACTCAGCCAGTTACACTTCTTGCTGTTACCTTACAGATGAGTAAACAGTATGTTAAGTAGGTCTCTACTAACTGTGAAGTACTAATTACAACAAAACTTGCTAATTCTAAAATGTACAAAAGCATGCAACAAATACTTGTATGTGAGGAATCCTATTCACATGTGAACATGTATTTGTGTCTAAAGGCACAAATGTTTGTGTGTGAGTAAATACATAGTTGAATCTAATTATCCTGAACAGCAGATAATACAATTATCAGGAGATTTTGCAAAAAAGATTAATACCACAATGGCTATTTGCACATCATATCTATAACACATATGTAATCGAATTTTAAATATTCTAATGTTTTAATTAACCAAATAAATTGCATCATTATAGTGTAAAAAGTACTTGTTTAAATACAATGTTTCTTGCTGAACATTTTTTCTTTTTCTTTTTGGTCATGGAAAACAGAGAGAAATGATGTCCGTGATAGAATATTAATAGAATATTTGGTCAGTTTAGAGTGGGCCTACGTATCTGACAAAGTAGTGAAAACCATATTTATTATAGGAGAAGGAATGCGGTTCAAAGTAGATTTTGAAATAACATGAATGAACATTTTAAAATATTTTTTTAGTTGAAGAGGGTAAAGAAACAATTATCTAAATTTTTTTTTTTTATTTATTAATCCATAACTACTGAGTCCTCTTTTCTCTTCTAATTTTGATCCTGTTTAATGGGTAACGGATTTTCCCCTTTTTAAATGTTGAGGGTTTTTTGGGGTTTTTTTTACTTGCTAAGCACTGAGATTTAATATTTCAGCAGAGAGAAATCCTAAATTCATACGATTTATGATTTTCTCGTCAAGGTGAAAACTAAAACGAAGGAGATTGTTCTGATCAAGAATTGAAATATCAGTTTACAAGTTCAACCCACCTATTTTTAGACAAAGTAGTCGGAGCACTGCATCCTTCAAAACTTCCATACTTCCTGAGATTCACCAACACTACACCTGATTTTCTCCCCTCCATACACATGCAATCTGACTCATATACTGTTCACTTTCCAGACATTTATACATTACTGCATATGCTTTATATGCACTTTTGACAAGTTGTGGTGCACCTGAGCACTGTATACAATAATTTCATTATTATTATTTTTATGATAGATACAACTTTACCACTGAAGGCAGTGGGAGCCATGTGTAACTAACGAGTATTTAGTTAACATGCAATGTTAATTTCAAGCTGATTTCCTATGGTGGGCTGATCAAGACAATACTTCTCCACTTTATTTTCTCAAATATATACAAGAACTTGTAGGATCACAGACAGTTCGATCTAAAAACAACACCAACGGTATAAAATAAGTGAAAAATGAAGAAATTGTGTGTAAGTTTTGAAATTTTTTCTTTGGTAATTCATATTAACATTTTGAAAACATGTTCCTAGTATGTCAGGTTTTCTGTTTAGATACTTTTTGCGTCTGCTATTTTATAATTCTATGCATGCGTGAAACATTAGTAGAGAAAACACTTTAATTTCAAAAGTAGTCTCCTTTAGAGAGACTTAGAAATTTTAATATTTCTACTTTAATTTCACTTTTTGTCATAGGGCGGATGGGAAGGGGTGTTTATTTTTTTGAAAAATTGAAATTTTACGAATTTTCTTTTCAGAATCATAATCTCCGTATTTTTCTACATATTTTGCCCAAAAGAATTTTTTTTAAAAAGTGAAAATTTAAGAAACTGATGAGGGAGGGGGAGATATAAATTTTTTAATGTTTTTTTTTCTTTTGCAGATTCGGACTCTCTGCTCTCGATATTGTGTGTTCTTGTAAAAAAAAAAATCCCAAAGCGGGTGCGGTCTATGATCTTTACCTCCGCCCAAATGTCGATATATTGTTAGTCATAATGTCTGGTTCACATATTGTAAATACGAAAGTAACAACAAATATTTAAAGGAAATTATACATTTGATTTAGTCAGTTAGAATTATCACCCCTGGCCATATTGAAAGCGAGGCGAAGAAATAAGGCGCGAGATTTAATTCCTTCTAGTTTTTGCAATTCTTTGTTCTAATATGGCCAAAGTTAAAGCTGCTAAAGGTTATAAACACGCTGAGGTGTTCCCTATGTCAGAGATCTTGAAGTCTGCAGATAAAAAGAAAGAATATTCCCTTGTAAAACTAATTGGTTTCGGCGGTTTTGGTTTAATTTACACAGCCAGACAAGTTGGTTGTTCGCCGGACGAAGAATATGTTGCTAAAGTCGAACCCATTGGTAACGGTCCACTCTTTAACGAATTCCATGCTTTACAGAAGATTGCTAGACCAAATCTTATACAAAATTATCTAAAAGGTAAACGTTTGACTCATCTTGCCATACCGGAATTCATAGCAAACGGCGTACATGAATATAAAGGCGTTCAGTATCGTTTCATAATCATACCTAGATTAGGAATCGATTTGCAAAAGGTTTTAGAATATAATGGATCTCATCTCGACGAATCTACAGTTTATTGTGTTGCCAAACAAATGATAGATGCTTTAGAGTGTATCCACCACCATGGCTACGTCCATGCCGACCTGAAAGCCGGTAATATTTTATTTGCTGCAGACAGTAATAAAATAGATAAGGTGTATCTGATAGACTATGGTCTGGCTTCGAAGATATTTATAGATAAGAAACACAAGGTGTATAAACCAGAGAAGAAGAATGCTCACAATGGAACGTTGTTGTATACCAGTCTAGATGCGCATGAAGGTGCTAATCCATCCCGAAGAGGAGATTTACAAATTCTGGGATTCTGTATGTATGAATGGCTTACAGGGAGTTTACCTTGGAAGAAATACTCGGAAAATAAAGAACAAGTGAAACATGAGAAGGAAGTGCTTTTACAGAATCTTTCGAAAATTCCATTTGAAACTTTAAGAACTTACTTCAAAACTATTGAAAAACTAAAATACGATGAACAGCCAAACTATGAAAAGTTACAATGTCTATTCCAGGATGCTTTAAAAAAACATGGTAAAGGTGGGAAATTGCTGATTCCACCAGGTAAACCGTTGGAAATAATTTCCAACACTAAAACTGCACCGAAACGAGGTATTCCTCGTTCTAAAGTTATTTCGAAACGCAAAAAACTTGAATAAAATAGGTAGAATCATTTAATTGCCAGTATCTTAACACTTATCATCACATCTTTGAAGACAGTACTCTAGCATGGCCTTAGCTATAGTTGCCTTTTTTTTTTCTTTTTTTGCATTATCATTATTTCTACTGTTTAGGTATGTCCCTCTGCCTTCTAAGTTAAAATCCCGCCAAAGTAAATTGTCTTTCATTATTTCGGAGATCAATAGAATAAATACCTGTCAAGTACTTGATTGGTACAATTGACTGTATCCTTTCTTGAAATAATAAAAATATTAACTATTTTCGGTTGTTTAGTAGAAACAGTAGGCTCATGAACTAAATATTTTATTACATTTAAATCTTTTACTTTCTTAATTCAAATCCCAGTTGTTTCATGTTGATTTCATCCCTCCTTTAATTAGTTTGTGACTTCAAGCCTACTGACGATAAAATTTAAAAGCGGCCGTTTATTCTAGTCCCCTCCTTAATAGCTTTCAACCTTCAGGACATAACACAGATAGCAATAATATTGTGTAACAGTTTGTCCCCTAAAAATCTAAGTTTATATTTGTGGAAGCAATTGTTACCGTTGAAGATTGTGAGGTCAACTTTTCCATTCATCCTTTCGGAATTGAAACGACCAGCCTCTGTCCCCCCAAAATTTAGGCTTTCTTCCTGTAGTAAAGAAATTTATTATGTTTATTGTTGTCGCAGACACGCTACAAATATTTGCTGAAACTACGCATTTAATGTCGCTTGACACTTTGTATCGAGGAACTCAACGAACTTTTTTTTTCCCCCCTTCACAGACATTCGGTGTAATGTTTATCGCCGATGTTTGACTTTATATCCGAACTATTTGGATTTGAAAACCTAATTTGTTGTCTATTTCTTAACATCTTTTAAAGATAAATAAATATATTCCATTTCTGTATTGATTTGGATAAATTGCTGCCCATTTTGTTTTATTTAATCGCATTGACGGGACAGCAACAGGTCCTTTCTAAGTGTTGTTTTGGCAAACGATTATCAGTGATTTCTTTGTATAAAAGTATATATAAATTGCCTCCTTTGTTTACATTTTAAAGTTTTTATCTATGTTCAATATCAGTTTTGTTTGAAGAGCGAAGGATCAATACTTTTATTTTCGCTCTTTACTAAACCCCTAACAATTTTGAAGCTTTATAATTGAGTAGAAATTTATAACCCGCTTTATTAGAAAATGGCGAAGAAATATTTCAACCGTGAGCATTGCAAACAACATATCGTTTAATATATAAGTACATACATTTTATAAATATTAGAAATTGTTGTAAAATAGTATTTTATGATTTGGTTCGATTTACAAATTATGCTTTCAAATTTTCGCATTTGCACAGTTCAATTAGTATTCAAATTTTAAGAAATTAGTAACTTTCTCCAATTTACCTTGTTATTGTTGTATTTTTAATACTAAAGCTTATTAGTTGTATAATAACGTATGACTAATTAGAAAAGTTAACTCGTAGCTGAAAGTATTCGGATTAATGGCATCTAAACAGAAAGAAGAACCCTCGGCGCATCGACGTTTTGCGAAATTGTCGATGTAACAATATCACATCCCCTCTGCTTCACTTTACCTGTCGGAATCTTTTAAATTCTACTTCGAGGGTAACTCTACAGGAATTTAAATTTTGTTTAAAAAGATTCTTGATGCGAAAGCGTGTATTGAGACAAATTTTATATATCGGGAGAATCATTATGGCAACGATAAACAGATGCACTGGTTCTATTTCACGTTTATTAGTTCACCTTTTAATCCAATTAATCGATTATTTGCTTAATGCTTCAGTCAATCAAAGTTCTTTCGTCTTCATTCGTAACCTCCTCATTGACATACTTTCTGCTACATCAGGTGAGGCAGACGGCATGACATTGATGAGTCACGAATCAAAGAATCGTTTAGTTGACAAGTTTATTAATAATAATGAAAAGAAGTGATATATAACCAGTGCATGTATTTATTACAAAATGACCCTCCTGGAATTCAAAATTTCGTCTTACTTCCACCAGTTAATTTTCCGGTATCCTTTAGCTCCTGTGCTTAATAGATTATTATGGAAGTCTTTCAACTTATGATCTCCAATCGAAAATGGAAAAATTATCAAACAACTGGCATTGATATTTTGGAAAAAAAAACTTTCAGAATATTGTAAATCCTGTATTATTAAGTGTGGAATTCCTTCCAAAAAAGAATTTAAGAAAAAAAAAGGTAAAGACAATGAATTGGGTGATAAGAAATTTGGAAAGCATTTATTATTGGTGAGCTGGCAGAATTGCTAGCATGCTAAGCAACATTTCTTCCAACTCTATATTCTGTGTTCAAACCCCATCAAGGTCAACTTTGCTTGTTGTCCTTTCAGGGGTTGATAAAATAGAGTACAATTTAAGTACTGGGGTCAGTGTAATCAACTTGTTCCGTCCTCTCAAAATGTACTGCTCTAGTACCAAAATTAAAGACTTTAACTGTTGCAAAATAGCAATCTCTGTTGTTGAATACTTAGGGTAGGATCCAAAGAAATTTTCTTTGGTGGTGGGGTGGGTAGAGAAATGTAGCTATTCAACATACCCTTCTGGGCATTGCTGAAGATCTCAATTTGAGATCATAAGTTGAAAGACTTCCATAATCTATTAAGCACAGGAGCTAAAGAATACCGGGAAATTAACTGGTAGAGATAAGTCAAAATTTTGTATTTCAGGAAGGTTATTTTGTTAGTAATAAAAACATGCACTGGTTATATATCACTTCTTTTATTATTATTAATAAATGTGTCGACTACACGATTCTTTGATTTGTGACTCATCAATGTCATGTCTTCCTACTCCAAGTCTGCCTCACCCGAGGTTGCGAATGAAGATGAAAGAACTTTGATTGACTGAAGCATTAATCAAATAATTGATTAATTGGATTAAAAGGTGAACTAATAAACATGAAATAGAACCAGTGCATCTGTTTATTGTTGCCATAATGATTCTCCCAATATATAAAATTTGTCTCAATACACACTTTTGCATCAAGAATCTTGCTAAACAAAAATTAAATCATTTTGTGATTACAAAGCAAAAGAATGCTATTACTTAGGGCGCCAAGCTGGCAGAATCATTAACATGCTGGGCGAAATGCCTAGCAGTATTTTGTCTACTGTTACATTCTGAGTTCAAACTCTACCGAGATCAACTTTGCCTTTCATCCTTTTAGGGTCGATTAAATAAGTACCAGTTATGCACTGGGATTGAGGTAGCCTGCAGAAGAATATCATAAAAGTAGTAGGACCACTTGGCAGGGAGGGCGGCATAGGCAGAGATAATTATTGCTATACTATTCTGCAAGACTAGCCTGAGCTTAAGTACTCTATCACTCACTCTGACTACCTCTATGACCTTATCCACCCATTTCTCTGCCAGGAATATATCCCATCACTGTTACCTTCCCAGATTTTATAACTATGTGTCTTGCCAGTGAGGAACCTGGCTGAAGCTCTTCTCTACCTTGCCCCTTGAATGCAACAAACATCAACACGCCTCCATTCAAACATCCTAACAAATTTGCTAGACCCACCTTTCAATGTGGGTCTATATGTAATTTAAAGGATTAAAAAATAGTTTTAAAAATTAACAAAACAATTTCTTTAAAGTTTGCATTATCAGAGAGCAAATTTTTTTTTTTATTTACAGTTAGAAAAATATTTAAAAACATGAAAGTTAATGAACAAATTCAGTGCAAAATGACACCCTAGATTTGAAAGAAAAAAATCTTAGTGGTTATAATTGTTAATTTCACTTAAATTTTTTTTTTTTTTTTTATTTTTGAAATATATAAATTTGTAATATCAAAATTTTCATGTGTAAACTTGCAGGCAATTAGTCTTAAGTAAAAATAAAAAATATCTTTTATTTTTGGATTTGGTTTGCATGATTCTTTATGTGAGTTCCTTTAGTTGCGTCCCTTATGCCAAGTTCAACTTTGCCATTATTTTTCCTGTGACGCCGGTGTTATTACAATCGATTGAACACTTTTCAAAATATTACCCAACCATGATCGTACTGTGGTCATATGAATGAAATTAGTAAAAGCAAACGGCATGCAGAAAAAGAGTCTATGAGAAGATAATCTTCTGTGGAATTCATGGTGGAATATACATTCAGATAATTGTACAGAAATAGATTTTTAAAATAGAATTTAGTAACAAAAAATAACAAATTTGATAACGTCCTCATTGAAAAACTGAAGGGAAATTAAATCAGTGTTCAAAGGTTTAGTTCATATATCGATATCACATCTTCCTCCGATGAAAGATACTGTCAGAAATATTGGGCTTCTCTTGTTGATAACGTACTCAAACTGATTTCGAACATTTTTTCTTTTTTTGTTATTTACTGATCGAACTATCACAGACTTCATCGGATTCAACTGTATCGCTTATTTACACCGAATAGAGATGTGTGCGTGTATGCACGCAAGACATTCCTATAGAATAGAGTCAAAAATTATCTAGAACACCAAGAACTGTATTTTCCTTGAATATGTGTAAATAGCATCGAAAACTACGTTTCTGCAAAAAATAAACAAAGAGGAAATTCCGTCCCCGTTTGTCGTAATTCTTCAGTTTCCAATTTCGACCTTTTCAATTTTTGTCTTTTTTTTATATTTTTGTTTAAGAATTACACCTTTTTTTCCAAGAATCAAAATCTGAAGTGTTTAAAACGTAAATATAAAATATTTTCAAAAGAAAATCAAAACTGAAATATTACATAAGTTTGGGGCAAAAGTTCACCCCTATACTCTTTTAAGAATCGTAATCTACAACACTAAAATCAAACGGAACCGAAGAGATTACAGCTCTCAGCGCACTAGATTTATTTCCGACGCTATTCTACATGAATGTCCATATAAAAGCGAGCAAAAGCGATAAACAGTTACGAGAGAAAGCAGCAGATATACGTGAAAAAGCCAAGTTTTTCTTTCTGTTTCATTGCTTCCGCCTATTTTAATACGGAACCTTACAAATACGTTTTTTCTTTAACGATGGGTTTGGGCATTTTGTCATATTTTGCGTCCTGGAATATTCGTCGTAATTTTTCATAGTTTGGTTGTTCATCGTATTTTAGTTTTTCAATAGTTTTGAAGTAAGTTCTTAAAGTTTCAAATGGAATTTTCGAAAGATTCTGTAAAAGCACTTCCTTCTCATGTTTCACTTGTTCTTTATTTTCCGAGTATTTCTTCCAAGGTAAACTCCCTGTAAGCCATTCATACATACAGAATCCCAGAATTTGTAAATCTCCTCTTCGGGATGGACTAGCACCTTCATGCGCATCTAGACTGGTATACAACAACGTTCCATTGTGAGCATTCTTCTTCTCTGGTTCATACACCTTGTGTTTCTTATCTATAAATATCTTCGAAGCCAGACCATAATCTATCAGATACACCTTATCTATTTTATTACTGTCTGCAGCAAATAAAATATTACCGGCTTTCAGGTCGGCATGGACGTAGCCATGGTGGTGGATACACTCTAAAGCATCTATCATTTGTTTGGCAACACAATAAACTGTAGATTCATTGAGATGAGATCCATTTTCTTCCAAAAATGTACGGAGATTTTTACCGTATTTAGGTATAATTATGAATCGATACTGCTTGCTTTTATATTCATGTATGCCGTTTGCTATGAATTCCGGTATGGCAAGATGAGCCAAACGTTTACCTTTTAAATAATTTTGTATAATATTTGGTCTGGCAATTGCCTGTAAAGCATGTAATTCATTAAAGAGTGGGCCGTTACCAATGGGTTCGACTTTAGCAACATCTTCTTTGGCCGGTGAAGAACCAACTTGTCTGGCAGTGTAAATTAAACCAAAACCGCCGAGACCAATCTTTTTTATAATGGAATATCTCTTTCTATCAACAGACTCTAAGATCTCACTTGCTGGAAATTCTGCTGCATGTTTGTATCCTGTTGCCGCCCGAATCTTCTTCATTTTGATTTAAGCGTTAGTCGTCGCTAGCCTGAAACCGCTTTTATGGTCATATTTTTTTCCCAGAAAATATTTCCGGATAAGTAAAATAAATAAATAAATAAAATTCTGGTTGTAGTTTAATATTATTTTCTTCTTCATTCCTGTAATGTGTCAACTTCGAAATTCAGCACCTATTTAGGACTTGCCAGAAGACCCTAACTTTCACACAACCAAGAACAACTTTTATTCAAATGAATCTCTTATTATAAAAGGCAGATTTTATCTGCCTCCCTTTGGGAGTTATACAAATCTACAATATAGGATTTCTTCAATTACAATTTACCTAGCAGTTTTAAGAGTACAATGCATCGCGTCATGCCAGGTCCAGTTTTTAAAATTTAAACTCCAATTAAGCAAAATTTACAGAAAACTCACATTCTGGTGTGTGTGTCAAATGCTTTTCTTAGTCTGGTTTACACCACACGCAAACGCACACACACAGTGGGCAACGAATAAAATGAAAGTAAATAGCGACAGAGTGATTTGAGGAAGACTAAAGTGAAAGTATTCTGTCTATGTCGCTGATAGATACATGAGTAAAATGTATGGGGAGCTAAGAGTGAGTGAAAATGTTCTTGGAAGAGAGTAATTAGTAATAAAGTAAACATACACTCATACATACATACATACATACATACATACACACATACACACACACACACATACATACATACACACATACATACATACATACATATACATACATACATACATATACATACATACATACATACACACACACACATACACACACACACACAGTATTGAAGCTTGAGAACAATCAGATACATTTGCAACACATCTGTTGAAAATATTATTGTTCACACACATATATATACATACATACAGACAGACAGATAGACACACACACACACACATGATCCAGCATGGCCACAACCTCAAGGCTGAAACATATAAAAGAATAACAGAATATAAATGTGTGCAAAGTACAAGAAATATTAATGCAGTATATGGGGATTGGACAATAAGCGTAAGGCAGTGTCAATGGTGGTTCCAGAAATCCCGAGCCATAAACTACAGCCTAGAAGATGAGCCTCATCCTGAAAGATCTGTAGAACTCGACAAGGACATCCTGAAAACCCTGGTGGAACAAAATATCATCGTAACTGTTGAGGAACTAGCAGAGAAGCTTGGATTTGGTCATTCAACCATTCATTGACACCTGTGTGCTATCGGAAAAGTCAGCAAATTGGGTCAATGGGTTCCTCACGAACTTTCCGAGTCTAATTGCATGCAGAGAGTGAATGTATGCTTTTCTTTGCTGTCATATCTCACCACTACTGCGCTATGTATATCTATATATATAAAACTGTAGTTGTGTGAGTGTCTGTCCCCTTCGATTTAGATTCCTAACTACTCCCACATTTTGCGGTACAGTTTAACCAAATTCGGGTAGCTTATAGTCGTGATTCATATCGAGCCCGTCTGAATATTAGCGTGCGTCTACGATGAGTCTACGATTTTAAAAATAATTTAACATCATTTTTTATTCCATTTTAATGCATAATTTTTCGTGTGTCGATGGCGGCGGAGTTGGCGTCCACGCTCACACCTGCACCTGTGGGGAAGGGAGTGTAAGGAAATCAACGTCGTAATGCGTTGTCAAGGAGACCAGTGTTCTTTTAGAACAACGACTTCATGGCTTGAAGACACCAAAACAGAAATGGCTAAGAAAGCGTCTACATGAGTCTACGATTTAAAAAAAAATTTACCATCGTTTTTTTTCCATTTTAATGCATTTTTTCGCTATTATATAAGGGAAGTAACTCTCTAAAAATGTCTACGATGAGTCAACGATTTAAAAAAAAATTTACCATCATATTTTTTCCATTTTTAATGCATTTTTTGCTATTTTTTGGCTATAACTCTCTAAAAATGCTTATATAGTTATTTCCCTTACAAACCCGAGCAACGCCGGGCGATACTGCTAGTTCTTCAATAGATTCCAAGCTTTTGAAAGTTACATGTCATTACGTACATATAATGACTGACAGCAGCATTTTGTGTCAGCAGGGATGGGCCGTATTCTGCAACTTGTTTGTAGTGAAAGTTCAAGTTGCATGATAAAATGGCGCTAATTCCGTATTTGTTGATTTCATTTGTTCTGTTCATTAACGCCAAGTTTCAGGTTGATATTGATGTATGTTATATGAGAAACACGGATGATTATTTATTTATTTATATCATAAAGCTATTTTCTTTTATTTTTGGGCTGAAGGATCTTTTCCTTTTGAACAGCACACGTCAACACAATTTCTAGTTAACTAAACACTTTTAAACTTCGTATACTGGTAGAATGTGTTTATAAAACATCATTTTTTCTTGGCTTTATTGAGAAAATTCTATATGTTGTAACATATTTCGTCTTTAATTTCGAGCATTTCGGCAATTTTAACCAATCGCTGACCTCCATTTAGGTAAACAAATTCTGTGCTGTATGAATATGTCCCTCGTTTAAGAAACAGATTGGGTATATTTACATTTGTGAAGAAAAAAAGATACCCTTCCTCCACCCCTAACCTTAACCCTAACCCTAACTCTAACCCTAAATCTAAAATAGATTGATATGCAATAGATCGATACTAGGGCCATAATTATGGGTAACATTTTCATTTGACACTGCTAGAAAAAAATCCCATTTTCCGTAGCGGTGTCGTATGAAATTGTCACCCATAATTATAACCCTAGTATCGATCTATTGCATTTCAATCTATTTTAGAGTTAGGGGTGGGGGAAGAGTATCTTTTTTTGTAAATAAACCCAATCTGTTTAAAAGTGTTTAGTTAACTAGAAATTATGTTACAAAGTGCCGTTCAAAAGGAAAAGATCCTGGCTGAATATGCCAGAAGGGGCAGAGACCATGCTCGTTGTTGCAAACCTTCCAACAATGGTGGGATTGATGGCATTAATGCAGAACCAAGTTTAAACCATAGGGGGCCCGGGGCACTTCAAATTTGGTAAGCCCCTCATACACAAGAATTAAAATCTTCGAAAATTGGCTCTAATTTAAATCTCAAAACCCATCTATTTGAATTTGACGAGTCAGCAGAGAAAGTTTAAATAAACGACTGAAAACGTCGCTTCATAGCTACACTTTTCGAAATTCGAATTTTGTTCCCCTCACCTATCCACTTGCAGTGTCTCTTCACTGTGAAAAGTACAATGAAGGAAACAAGAGGGAAAGTTTTTTTCTTTAATGCGAGTTAGAATACGATAAAATGATAAAAAATTACGAAAAGAAAAATATATGATTTTAGCAGTTGTACAGTGTGTGTGGTGGGGAGGGGGGCAGAGAGACAAGCATTTAAAAGATCTGAATTTTTAAAAAAATTGTTTTAAAATAGCTTCCATTCGTTGTTTAGCAGCGCGTGGGAAAAAGAAAAAAGAAAGGAAAACCCTAACAAAAATGAGGAAATTCCAACATATATGGGACAGCTATTCCAAAACTAATCCTGTCCTCAGCTCAGTGAGAGAGAAGGTCCCACAACTCTACTGCCCTGCATGGCAGGTTTATCAGGAGCCCTTCTATCTCTCTTTCAGTGACTAAATCATCACTTCTGCCTCAGGAGTCCAGCAGGGTGACCCACTTGGGCCCAAACTGTTTGCACTGGGCATTGATGACCCACTCGGGCCCACTCTGTTTGCACTGGGCATTGATGACATCACCAAGATAGGCGTTGAGCTAGACCTCAATCTCTGGTATCTCAATGATTCTTGTTTGTAGGGACCTCTGGACAAGGTTCTCGCCATTGCTAACATGATAGTTGGGGAGCTTGGTTGCCGGGCTCTCCAAGTAAACAGTTCCAAATGTGAGCTCTGGATCCTCAATCATCCAGTTTCTCAACATCAACCAACTATTGAACTTTTTGCAGAATCCTTCCCTTCCATTGCAGTCCTTTTCCTATCAGCTTAGTGCTCCCTAGGAGCCCCAATCACTGACCTTGCCTTTGAGTCCATCTTCCAGTCAAAGATGGCTGCCCTTGATCAATTGCTGAAAAATATTGAAGCTGTCAAAACACATCAAGGTTTTTTCATAATTAGGAACTACTTCTTGATCCCTAAAATTCTATATTTACTCAGTCAGCTCATCTTACCAATTCCCATTGTGCCTCCAATGTTTCAACAACCTAATCTTTGAGAGACTCAAATGCTTGGTCAATGTCAGACTCTCTCCAATGTCCTGTGATCAGGCTGCATTGCCCAAGCGATTTGGAGCTCTTGGTCTTCATAAGTGTTCATCCCTCTCTCTCCCCTGCTTCCTTTCCTCCACCCTTGTGAGCAAAATCCTCTCCTTTCTAGCATGGACCAGTTCCAACAGGGAATTGGACGAAGCTCTCCAACACTGGAGGGAATAGGGCTTGTCTTCTCCTGAGAAGGTGGAGGACTGTTGGAGTCAGAGAGCTTGGGACAACATAATTTCAAAGGCCACCTTGACTCCCTCTTCATCCAGTCAGACCAGTTTTCAAGGTACCACTTACTGTCTGCTATCACCAAATACTCAGGTGACTAGATTGATGCCATCCCTGTGGCTAATGTTGGTGGCCTACTCAGCTTGGACGGGTGGGGTCAGATCACTAACTGCAAGATTCCTGTCTTCACTGGCAACTCGCCTTACAGAGATAACTGGTGAGGCTTGTGAGGGTGCTTGGCTGTTCCAGACTTGCCATCACCCATGGCAACGCTGCAACTGTGCTGGCATGTCTCAATAGCCATTAGAAAGGTTTCCCAGCGTCCCCAACTTTTCAACCCAAGGTAGTGAATTGTTTTGTTTTTTTTTCCTTTTTTCTCTTTCTTCTTTCTTTTTCCTTTTTAATTTTTTTCAGTTGTGTTCTCTGTTTTGTCCAGTTTTCAAGTTTGATTTTGTAAAACAGTAAACACTGTGAAGGCAATAAAAATTTTAATTAAAAAAAAATATTTACTGCATTTTTACTTTGAGAAAAAATTTTTTTAGAAAACCTACTTAACAAAAATTACATCAGTTAAACAAATAACCTTCTCTAGATGCATTAAGAAAACATTATAACATATTCAGAACATTATTTTAGGAAAATATCTCTGTTTTCTTAGAGTGTATAGACAACAAATTTAGATTGGGCAAAATGAGTGAGGTAAATTTGCTTCTTCAATTCTTTGAAATTACATTTGAAAAAGAAACTCATATACATCAATATCTATTCTATGCACCAGAAAGATCAGAAATTCAACAAAAATTAAAAATTTAGGTTAAATGAAAGACAGTCATGGAAAACTGGCACTAAATGAAATAATGGAACTTGACTAAATCAAAAAATTGAACAAAAAATATTCTCTAAGTGGCTGTATGGTAAGTAGCTTGCATTACCAACCACATGGTTCCAAGTTCCGTCCCACTGTGTGGCACCTTGGGCAAGTGTCTTCTACTATAGCCTCGGGCCGACCAAAGCCTTGTAAGTGGATTTGATAGATGGAAACTGAAAGAAGCCCATCATATATATGTGTATATATATATATATATGTGTGTGTTTGTTCCCCCCCAACATCACTTGACAACCGATGCTGGTGTGTTTACATCCCCGTAACTTAGCAGTTCAGCAAAAGAGTCCGATAGAATAAGTATTAGGCTTACAAAGAATAAGTCCTGGGGGTCAATTTGCTCGACTAAATTTTTTTTAAATCTCAGTTTAAAATATGGTCAGTTTGAATTCTTGGTTTAAATCCCAGTAACAGACCAACAAATGTATTTATGGGGAGAAAGCCATTGAAAAATATACACCAGAGTGACAAAGAAATGAGTGGGGATTAGATTATTGAGAGTGAAAAATACAGCTAAATAGCCCTCAATTCATTCACAAAAATTTTGGGTGTTTTTTTTCATAATTGTTTGAATTGCCAAGTGTTGAATAGAAATTCACAAAAATTTTCTGGAAATTTCAAAAATAGAAATGTTGTAAGAGTTAAATACCATGATCCTCTAGTAAACTAACTTCAATCTTCCCAACTCCCCAGTCTACCTTCAGCCATCATTGTCGAAGTCTGCAAATATTATTTAGCCCCAGGTCATCCCTGATCCAACAGACTTACGATGTGGCTTTGACCATCCTACCATTTATCCAGACATTGTATACCTATAACTGTATAATGCGTCATCATTTTTATGTCTGTTTCTCCTTGCCCAGATTGAATGGGTCTTTATTAACAGTGGTCTTACCACATGTACTATCATCCTCCATATCTATCTGCTATATTTATATATAAACCTATTGTTTTATGAATATTATTATTCACAATAAATATTTGTAAGTATGGAGTGCTTAAAGCAGAATTCCACCTGGCTTTCTTCCTGATACATTTATGTACCATACAATTAAAGAAAAGAAATCATTGTAATTAGTCATTACTCATTTTGCACCAATTTACCCCTTTTTTTTTTAAATTGAAAATTATGAAATTGGACATTAATGTGGATAAAGATAGATGTGCTGTCCAATAGAAGAAAGAATATTGATTATTAAACACAAAAAATTATCTGGAAATTTTATTAGCAACCCCAATTACAATTTGGTCAAAACCAAGGGAAAATTTCTTTAAAATAAGTTCCTGTTATTTGGCTGTTTCAAACTCTCTCAACAACTATGGTGACCAATGTTTACTCCCAAAGATGATGCAACAGTACAAAATGGTGATGCAATACTTGCAATGTAATGCTTTGAAACAGATAATGAAAAAATAAGAAGAAATTGGTAATTACTCATTTTGCCCCGATCCCCTATGTATCTGACAAAATGACAAAAAATATTGACGAAAGAAAGAAAGAAAAAGATTCAATGTAACGAAAAACGTGAGCATAAATGCAATGATTCTAAAGCCCCAACAAATGCTTTGAGCTGTTGATAAATGTAATTTTATAATTAAAACTAAATTCGAAATTTAAATTTACAAACATATTCCTTACTCACGTTTGTAAAATAAGATCAGTTTTCAATGCCTCACTGAAACTACGATGTTTACAAGTGGCAATGTGTATGTAAGAGTGTGTTTGTGTGTGTGTGTGATGTGTATGTGTGCCTTTAATTGTAAGTAGTCAATCCAAGGTCATCATCATCATCGTTTAACGTCTGCTTTCCAATGTGTTGAAAAAAGGAATTTGAACTAGAGACAATAACTTCTTTCTATCTATCTCTTTATCTTTACATACATTCATACTCTCTCTCCGCCCCCTACACACAAACACACATTTTTAGTAGGGTTTTGTCATTTTCCTTTTCTCAGTCATCCCCAAAGTAGCCACAATGGAATTGTAGCTGCTTTTGGGACTAGGTAGTAAAATGTTTTTTTAATTGAATGAATTGGTGCTGCTAATGTGGAGAAATCTATGGTTATTTATCAAAAAAGAGGATCCATTACATTTTTAAAGATATGTTTGTATATTGAAAGAGAGCCTCTGCATGCAAGATTGCTGGGGGGTGGGGGCCATTCTGTATTGAGTGCTCCATACTCTTCATAGCAGTCCCACTCCTGTACTGAGTGGGGTAGGGCAACTGCCTCATTTGTTCCCTATAAATCTAGCCCTGCCTGCATGAAAGACAGGAAGAAGGAGAAGATTCCAGAGGGCCAATGTTCTGGGAAGGAAAGACTAGGTATAGTGGTTAGTGCAGGAGAGAGGAGTTTAGGTGCACCAAGGATGACAGGATAGAGAGATGAGTGGAACACCAAACGGCAGAGCAGCTTTTCATTGGATGTAGTCAAGAATGTCAGCACAACTGTCCAAGATGTAGGACAGTACTCCACTGTGAGCCTCACTTCGACCTGGTAGAGTGTCAACAGCCGTTGATGGTTGAAATATCTTCTGGTCTTAAGGCGGCAAGCTGGCAGAAATGTTAGCATGCCAGACGAAATGCTTAGTGGTATTTCTTGTCTTTACGTTCTGAGTTCAAATTCTACCGAGGTCAACATTGCCTTTCATCCTTTCAGGACCGATAAATTAAGTGCCAGTTGTGTACTGTGGTCAATCTAATTGACTGCCCCCCCCTCCCCCAAAATTTTGTGCCTTGTGCCTAGAGCAGAAACGAATATTTTCTGGTCTTAAAGAGAAGAGCCAGTCTTTGGGATGTGGTCCTGGAGAGCAATTACATCATTAATTACCAGCTTCTTATTAGTTCACTGCATTTCACAGAGAAGGAGTGAGAGAGAGAAGGGAGTGTCTATACCTGGGTGCAGAGCAACTATTACTTATGACTTCATTCAAGAAGCATAAATTTTTCATTTTTGTTTCCGATCTTTACAACCTTTACTGATTCAGGCAACAGACATGTTATCATAGGAGGCTGAACTGAAAAGTTCACAGGCCAACTATGTAGGAGTGATGCTATATATTGTCAGCTCCAGCTCGTATTTGAGTATTGACCCAATGCCTATTTTTTACATAATGAATTTACCTACCATATATACTATATCATTTTGCATAAAACTTTAGCTATATTGGTACTTCTGGTTCTCATTTGTAAGTATTCTAGTGTGTCAATAAATTATTTTAAAATTCTGCTGGTCAAAGCGAAAAGATCCTATATATATATGTGTGTGCGTGTGTATTATTATTATTATTATTATTGTTTAATGTCTGTTTTCCATGCTAGCATGGGTTGGACGGTTCGACTGAGGTCTGGGAAGCCAGGAGGCTGCACCAGGCTCCAGTCTGATCTGGCAGTGTTTCTACAGCTGGATGCCCTTCCTAACGCCAACTACTCCGTGAGTGTAGTGGGTGTTTTTTATGTCCCACCGGCTCAAGGGCCAGAGGAGGCTGGCAATGACCATGATCTGTTGGTGCTTTTTACGTGTCACCAGCATGGAAGCCAGTCAAGGCGGCGCTGGCATCGGCCACGTTCAAATGGTGCGTTTTACGTACCACCATGTGTGAGTGTGTGTGTGTACAGGGTGCGGTGGATAAAATGTCATTTTATACTTCTAATTTCGCACATGTGGTGTACACCGTTTTTGTCTTGAGGATCACCAGACCACCTATCTACAGTGTGTTACAAAGTAGGTCCTCTGGCAGACTTTACTGGTGCATTTTTATTTATTTATTTTTTAAAAATTTTATAATCAGTCACTGTGTTGTGGTTCATTTGCACCTCTTCCCTATAGAAAAGTATAATTGTTAGTTATTTCACTAAACCATAAATAACAGTTAAGAGCGTTCTCCATTCGGTGGAACATAATTTCTAGGTAACTAAAAAGTTTTAAACTTCTTATACTGGTAGAATGTGTTTATAAAACATCATTTTCTCTTGGTTTTATTGAGAAAATTCTATAGTTTGAAAGATATTTCGTCTGAAATTTCGAGCATTTCGGCAATTTTAACCAATTGATTACCCCCATTGAGCTAAAATCATTTGCTGCGTCTAAAACTGAGACAACATCCTGTCACTAACCCTAAACCTAAATTTTTTTTCCTTAATTGTTAAATTAATTTAATTGTTACACGTGTAAAAAAAACGTATACAGAAAGCGTGTGTATAAAATTATAGAATTATTTTGTTTGTTAATTGTTTAAATTATTTTCCATTGCTTTCGTTTTTTTTACACGCGTAACAATTAAATTAATTTAAAATTTAGGGTTAGGGTAAGGGTAGGGTTAGTGACAGGATGTTGTCTCAGTTTTAGACGCAGCAAATGATTTTAGCTCAATTAGAGGCGATTCATTGGTTAAAATTTGAAACATTAAACTACGTTAAACAAACGAATTACAATTTTCTCAAGAAAGCCAAGAGAAAAAAACGTTTTATTTTGACACATTCTACCAGTATACGAAGTTTTAAAGTGTTTAGTTAACTAGAAATTGTGTGCCATTCGGTTGTACAATTATTGTTGGCTTAAATTTCTTTCGTTTTGATAAGTTCACTCACGCTAGTTCATTATGTTGCTATGGAAATATATTGCAATGCCGACTTCCGGCGTGTCAAAAATGGTTGTATCTGATTGGCTGAAATTAGAAAAAACAAATCATTCTTGAAAGGTTAATAACATCTTTATTTTTAATTTTCTCCAAAACTGGTTATGATTTTTGTTATTAGCATCGAAAATTACTCCTGTGTTGGAATTTCAAAAAAACTCAGATCTGTTATGTGAAACCGAACAGATCCCATTTTATCATTAAAGTCCTGATTTTCATACCAATTGTTCTTACTTTTTTACTAGGTGAATTAGAACCCACTCTTGCGTTAATTTTGAAGTATGATCCACTCATTCTATATTGAACTACCTACTCATTGTATTATAGTGTATCTGGTACCTTTTGTTGCATAACTGCTAACTTTAACGTAATTTTCAGGTAAATTCAGAGCAGCATAAGGTTAGGTCTTCGAATCACTGATAGAAGCCACCCCGCAAACCTCCGTACAGTAGTTGCCTGTTTCTTATAGTATGGTTAATACATTATGTAAAGAAAAGTTACATTATTTAATGATTTAAAAATCAAACCATATTTATATCGAACAATTTTTACTTTCTAAAGTAAATTTGTAACTATAAAACACTAGAAATTGTAGAATTTTACGAGAATTAGTATATCTTTTTAGTAATTCTACGCACTATTATATATTGACTCTTAAAATTAAACCCTTATGAGTGTATTTAACTTTACTACTTATTTGAACAGAAAATCTTCAAACAAAAAAAATTTCTTGAAATATAAAAGACGAGGAAAGAATCATGTAAAGATTTTAGAAGAGAAATTTCAGACGATAAAATATATTCGTACATTTCCGTAAATACTATACTACTAGTTTGACGTTGGTTGCCGAAATCTAACGAAAATTTTCGTCAGCAATCGACATGTAGTTGGAAAGACGCAATATTGTCTGTCCGATGTGAGGAGGGGTAGCAGTAACAGCATGTAACTGCATACAGAGAGGGAAATAAAAAAAAGAGTGTAAGTACGAGAAAGAGAGCGAGGGAGGAGGTAAAAATGAGTGAGAGGAGGAGGGAAACGTGAAAAATGTGAAGCGGTGAGAACAGAACTAAAACATTATTTATTGTAAGAAATTCACTGTGCTAAGACGAAACTATTTAACTGTAAGGGATTCGCAGGTATGTAATTTTATTAAAATAAAGATATTAATAATCAGACAAGAAAAGGAATTGCAAGCAAACTAGATGTTGTATTAAACATTTGAAAGAGACTATGTATAAATACTAATATATACACACTGGAAATGAGGCATGTATGCATAGTGAAAGTCAGATATATATATATATATATATAATGTGTGTGTGTATATATAGATAGATATATGTGTGTGTGTGTTGGAGGAGGGAGAGAAACAAAGATATATTCATAGTTTTTAGAAGGCGGGAAATTTTATTTCTTTCACCGGTTGCTTTCATCTGAACGACGTGGCTACTTCATAAACAACAAATGTTGATGACTGAAATTTATCTTTATTATCATCCGTTAGATATATTTACTCTACGAACAGCACATTCAACCTAACGTACGTTGATAACCCTTCGATTGAAGTACATAGCTTGTCTGTAATGCAGACCACATGCATCTGAATCTTTGGTGACATAGGAAAATAGATCTCAAAACATGAGTTTATATATGTATATATAGTTTTTATTATTATTATTAATCGGTAGAAATCTGTGACTCACAAGTCGAGAATTTCTTTTCGTAAGTATCAATGCACTAAACTTTCAGCCCTTCAGTCTAACTTCTATCGATTAATAATAATAATTATATATATAGGTGTCGAACATAAACAACGACCTCCCTGTACAAAACAGGAGACCGCATAGAGATGACACGCTGCACTCCCGGAGTGTTTACAAACATTCTTAAGCATGGTGTTGTCTTAGTGTTAATAAAAATATCGAAAAACATTAATCAAGACATTTTAATTAGCTTAAATAATCTCAGGTTCGTTTGCTCATAAAGTATTGTGTTTACTATATACGTCTGAATCTCCGATTGTCTGGCAAAATTCTAAGATGTATTATACCGTGTCTATAAAATTACATCTTAACACGGGAATTAACTCAGTATGATTTATTTGCAAATTGATGAAAGTAGCATGTTTCTTTATTAGTATCTTTCGATTTATATAAAGGAGGTTGTTGATATACATGTTCGACAAATTGGCCCACCCCATCATACACACATACGTGTGTATTATATCTGTATGGTGCAACAACGGGACACATCCATTTTCTGTTGAATATGTTAACTATACACGAAAATATATCATATATATATATATATAATGAAATTATTGTATACAGTGCTCGTATCTATATGGCTAAATTTCTTTATGAGTACCGTAAGATCGCCTATTTATGGCGGACTGGGTCTAAAAATATTGGTTGCCAGGACACTAAGGGGGGCCCACCCGCAACTACAATGCTATCATTTATTATTATTAATTTTTTTTTTGTCAAAAGTATTCTTTTCAACTGTCTACAGACACAGCCAGGCTAAAATAATGCATTCTTCCAGGAGTGAATAAAAAAATTCTCAGACTCAAGAGGATGGGACCCCATATATGGATTCTAGTGGTACAGGGGCCCACTTGCCATGGGCAAGCTGGCAACCAGTCCAGTCTGCCACTGTGTGTATGTGTGTATATATATATATATATATATATATATCCTTCATTGCATGCTAAACCAGTTGGTGGTGTTGCTTATCACCACTAACAGAGCCCCTTGATCTCTGTTATTTGCTTTTCAAACTGTTTGGATTATTCTCAACTGAGAACCCTCCTCCTTTATCACATCATTTTGTACAATTTAATGTTGTTTAACTGCAGGTCATCCCTGATCAATGAATGTTTTAGCTCTGACCATCCTGCCTTTTCTGATAGTGTAGCTGGAACTACATTATCCAATGCTATATGTGTTTTAAAAACTGAAACTGCATGGAGTTAAATACCATGATCCTCTAGTAAACTAACTTCAATCTTCCCAACTCCCCAGTCTACCTTCAGCCATCATTGTCGAAGTCTGCAAATATTATTTAGCCCCAGGTCATCCCTGATCCAACAGACTTACGATGTGGCTTTGACCATCCTACCATTTATCCAGACATTGTATACCTATAACTGTATTATGCGTCATCATTTTTATGTCTGTTTCTCCTTGCCCAGATTGAATGGGTCTTTATCAACAGTGGTCTTACCACATGTACTATCATCCTCCATATCTATCTGCTATATTTATATATAAACCTATTGTTTTATGAATATTATTATTCACAACAAATATTAGGTATTGAACCAGTAATTCATTGGATGACAGCATCCCTTAATGAGGTTAATTTAACCTCTAATTGAATATATATATCAAAGGGAAATAATGAGTTAAAATCACACTGGAGTCAACTTAAGCCTTTCATCGTAAAAATTAGGCATAAGTCAAGTACTAGGGTCAGTAGCATTGATTTACTCTTCACCTCAAAATTGTTGACCTTCTGCCCACATTAGAAACCATTGCTATTATTGTACATGTGTGTGACAGACATAAGGACACAGTAATAATAATGGTTTATAAACCCTTTCTTGTTCTGATGGAATATAGCCTGACCTATGTGGACAGCCTGTATGTTGGTAATTTATATTCAGTAACTTATAATAAAATATTTTTCTTGTCACTATGGTAATTGTTCTCTACATAAAAATGTCATGATAACAGCTGCAATAATGGTGATTCTTGGGTATATAATGGTTTAATTGTTAGTTAGTTATGCATGCCTATGTTCACCAACATACAGTGTGTTTGTATCACATCATTGCATTGTATTCTAATGTTTGTTTATTATATTTTACTGTTGCTGATTATTATGATTTATCATAAGACATGAGCTGACAAAATTGTTAGCACAACAGATAAAGTGCTTAGAGGCATTTCTTCAGGCTCTTTGTATTCTGAGTTCAAATCTGACCCAAATCAATTTTGCCTTTTATTCTTTCAATGTTGGTACAATTAAATACAAGTCAAGTAATGGAATCAGTGTGGCTGACTTGACTCTTTCCCCACCAGAATTGCTGGTATTATGCCTAAACTGTCATTCATTATGATTTGCAAACCTGAGCACCAAACTATTAATCTGTTAATTAACAAAGTTAATTTCGGAAATCATTATCGGACTAATTAACTTCCGTTAACTCAAGTCAACTTAAGTTCACTTCAGTTCAATTGAAGTTAACAGATTTTATAGTTTTGACGCTTTTTAAAAGTGTTTTCAGGTGGTTTTAGAGCAAAAACTGTCTTTTTTTTTTTTTCTTTTATAAGAAAAATTAATGTTAGCAGTTTATTGATAACTTCTGTTACATTAGAAAATAATTAACTGATTAACAGTTGTTGAAGTTAACTTTTTGGTAAATGGTTAACGAAATTAACTTTTCGATTAATGGTGCCCACCTTTGATGATTTGTTACTGTATAATGCTGAGTTTTGTTATGTTTTCTACTTCAATATTTTAGTGACACTTCAAGTGAGACAGCATGAAGCATTTTCTGCTTCTCTATGTGACCATAGTATGCCTACTTTCGCCTGTGTTTGCAACATTATCACAGAGTGACAAGAAGAAGAAGAAGCCAAAAGAAGTAAAAGTAAGATTATCTTTGCAAAGTTTGAATTGTGAGGGAGTAAAATTGTTACATTACTTCTTAAAAACTGGTACTAAGGGACCAGTTATATGGTTCGAAAGTAAAACCTTTTGAAAACTGGGGATGGAAAGTGTTTGTAATAATGTCTGAAAGATGTTGACTTGTCTCAGAAATTTTACTAAGGCCATATATCAATAACTCATATATGTTGTATATGCAGAAGAACTTTGCATGTGGCAAATGTGTAGGTACAATAAGCATTAAACATATGCAGACAATAGAGTTCTTCAAATGGGTGGGTAGGTGGAGGGTCATTAGAAGTAAATAGCTTCTTTTACCTTGGAGACCAAGTCAGCAGTGGTGGGGGGAGTTCTGATAGTGTAGTTTATGGAATGAAAATGGGCTGAGCAAAGTCAAGAGAGCTTCTACCTTTGTTGGTAACTAAGGGCCTCTCCTTCAGAATGAAAGGCAGATTGTATGATGCATGTGTACATACAACTATGCTGCATGGTAGTGAAACATAGGCTTTAACTACCGAGAACTTGCAGAGGCTTGAAAGAAATGAAGCTAGCATGTTCTGCTGGATGGGTAATGGTAGTGTGCATGCATGACAGAGTGTAAATGATTTAAGAGGATAGCTGGCTGTAAGAGGCATCAGATGTGCGCAAGAGAGAAGACTGCATTGGTTTGGTCATGTGATGCATATGGATGAGGACAGCTGCATAAAGAAGTGCTGAGCTCTAATTGTGGAGGGTACTAGTGGAAGAAGTTGACTCAGGAAGACATGGGACAAAGTGGTGAGAAAGGATCCTCGGAGGCTGGGCCTCTCTGAGGAATGATAAGGAACTAGGAGTTGTGGTTTGCTGTACTTGAGATGATGCATCAAGCCAAGTAAAATGCACTCATGCTGGTGCTGCATAGATGCACCTGTGCCAGTGGCACATGAAAAGCACCCAACACACTCTGTTATGTAGTTTGAAGAGCATTCAGCCATAGAAACCATGCCACAACAGACAATTGAAATCTGGTCAGCTCTTGTCAAACCACATGCCAGGAAAATAGATGTTGAACAACGATGATGATGTATCATCAGGTGCAGGAGTGGCTGTGGTAAGTAGCTTGCTAACCAACCACATGGTTCTGGGTTCAGTCCCACTGCATGGTATCTTGGGCAAGTGTCTTCTGCTATAGCCCCGGGCTGACCAATGCCTTGTGAGTGGATTTGGTAGACGGAAACTGAAAGAAGCCTGTCGTATATATGTATGTATATATATGTGTGTGTGTGTTTGTGTGTCTGTGTTTGTCCCCCTAGCATTGCTTGACAACCGATGCTGGTGTGTTTATGTCCCCGTCACTTAGCGGTTCAGCAAAAGAGGCCGATAGAATAAGTACTGGGCTTATAAAGAATAAGTCCCAGGGTCGATTTGCTTGACTAAAGGCGGTGCTCCAGCATGGCCGCAGTCAAATGACTGAAACAAGTGAAAAAAAAAAAGAATATATATACACAACAAGCTTCTTTCAGTTTCTACATACCAAATCCCACTAACAAGTGTCTGGTCAGCCCGGGGTTGTAGTAGAAGACACATGCCATACAGTGGGTCTGTATCTGGAATGTTGTAGTTGCAAAGCTAACTTCTTAACCACTCAGCCGTGACTGCACCTAAGTGTGTGGGCTGTTGGGTTTACTGATGGTGTGAGTGTTTATTTTAAAATCTTTACCTTTTGGTAAATAGAGGTGATTAACCCTTTCATTACAGTATTTTTTTTTGAGATGCTCTGTTTCTTTCAATTATTTTAAATATAACAAAGAATTTAGTAAAATAACTTAGTTATCATTCAGCTAGTGTTAGGAAAATAAATTGTGACTGAGGTTTGGTGGAAGATTTTAATTCAAAACTGATGAAAACAAGACATTTGTAATACAGAGCCAGAGCCTGTTTGAGCTGGGTTGGTAACGAAAGGGTTAAAGCAAAATCCAGGCTGGAATAGTTACTGGTATCAACGTGAACAGCAAAAACTCTTAAAGACAGGGTCTTAGCATGGCTACAGTCCAATGCATAAACCCAGTAAAGGAATATTTGATTTCATTTTGAAAATTGTTTTTAGTTAAAATCCTCAGTTGAAAAACATCTGATAAAAAAATGCATTTTTTCAGTTTGTAGTTCCATAAATCTGAGTTCTCTTTGATTTAGAGAAATAGAAACTTTTCAAATCACTCCCTGTACACAATATGATGTGACTAATGTTAATTGTATTTTACATCTTACAGCATATGGCTTCATTTGGATTAAAAGCCAATAAAATTGAGTATATCTTCATACTGAAAATGGATTATACTGCAATTTTCTCACAGGAGTTCAAATCTTACCATTAGTAAAAACCTTAAAAAGTATTGGTCAGTGTTACTATCTAGAGAATGAAAAGTCTGTAATCCAACCATTGTCATAAAAGCTGGGATAATCTCCAGCTCATTTTGTCAAAAACCATACAATATATCTGGGGAACAAGTGATACACATTGGAACCTTCTGTTTAAATGTAGTTCAATTCTCCATCATATAAACAGTACCCCAGACCACCAGCTTTAGATATACCCCACCCACACCTTAGTTGTGTTCTGTTTGAATCACTAGAAATGAATGAAAGTACCCTCATCACCATCACAGTCTGGGTTATCCCTTGTTGGCTAAAGTTTTGAATTCAGTACATTTCTGTTAAAATATCATTGTTCATGTAACAGTGACTTTTATGTACACCAATGTTAGATGTTTTATTTTACTGACTCTTTGCCTCTCTCTCTCTCACTCTCTCAAACAACCCATATCCATTTTGCTGTATAATCTCACCTGTGTGTCCATCTTTCAGCCTAAACTCTCTGATAAAACAGTCATACAACGAGGTCTTGTCACTGAACAGGTGAAAGCGAAAGACATAATCAAAGAACATGGTATTTATTGCGACACAAGACGTGAAGTGAAGAATTTCCGTGGAGAAACTTTGGCCTACGTTACACCAGTTAGTCATTTTAATTACTTTCCATGGTTGTTTGCACTTGAATAATTGTTTCATTGTTTAAATTTTTCTTGACCAGTCTTTTGTGCATTTCAGTTAATTTGGAAAATAATTGAAAATTTCTGAGAGATTTCATTCTTTAACATATAATAAGATATTATCTGAAAAATACTATTAGAAAATACAAATGTATATTGGTAAATTATGATATTAAGATGGTGTTTGGATCCTAACTTAAAAGACAAATATATTTATACGAGGTATTTGGGCTAAATTTGACAGTTTGCATAAAAAGGAAAGAAAACACAATATCCAAAAATAAAACAATTTGAGAAAATCAAAAAATATCAACAAAATTATGGCTGGGAACTAACAGTCTATCCAATGTAGCCACATTCAGCTTCCACCCTGGCTTCAAGACAACTTCAGAACTTGGTGCATGCATTCCTTACTGTGTGTCCCTGGTAAGATCTTTGAACACCTCCTTGCTCTTGGCCACTAACCCAACCTTAGTGTTGCAGAGTAGTTAGTGTCTTTCACAACTGCACCCCACACATGGTAATCCAGGGGATTATAATCAGGGAAATTAGGGGGCCAGTGAAGTCAGAAATTCTCCAACAACCACTTCTGACACTTTCAAGAGGTATAGCAAAGAGTCAAATCCTACTGCTATACATGGCCTTCCAGCAGTAACCCTCTCCAACCAGAGTTTGACCAGTCTCCAGCAGCTTGTCATGGACATTTGAATTGAGCCTAAAGCCTCTTTCAACAATGCAATGAATTCTGGCAGATGCAATCAGAATGGCTTCACAATGTTGTTGCATGTCATGTCTTACAGCCTGTACAGTGTTCACAGAGCATTGAGCAGCAGTCGTGATGTTGGCATTTTAATGGTCAGTGTGAATTATCATGATACAAATAACTCTTTTTCAATATATTCAGATGGATTTGTCCTCCATGTCAACTAACTTTTTCCTCAACTTCAAAATCTCCAACACTGTTGATTCTTCACCAATACATGAAGCTGTTCTTGAAAACAAGGAGACATAAAAAAATTATCCAATTTAGGCCAAACACCCTGTATATATCATTGCTATTATGCAAAAGTATTGTAAGTCCAAAACATTGCTTTTTCAGAAAATAAAAAAATAGTTTCACCATTCCATAGCAAAACTGTTGTACTACACTTTGACAATTTTGATATCTTGGCATCTGAAGCAGCTGGGGATACGATAGTTTGACGAAAAGAACCAGCTATTGCAAGCAAAATAAATATTGAAAAAAAACACATTTGGCCAAATTTGGACATACGACAGTTTAACATAACAGCAATGATATATTGATAAACTGAGATGGGGAATAACAGAAGTCAGGTGTATGTTGGCAATATGAAATTTGTGTTTAGAATATAATTTAATGAAAGTCAAATTATAGGTAATTTAAGATGGGATTTGGAAAGTAGCTTCAAATATTGCAATAGGACATTAAAGTTGGACATTTTTGTCTCCTAGGGTTAAACAGTTTTTTCCTTTCAGTTCTATAATTAAGAGATGAGGAATTATGCACATTATTTACATTTGATGAATATTTGTCCTCATCTTGTTTGTTGTTAACACAACATTTCAGCTGATATACCCTCCAGCCTTCATCAGATGTCTTGGGGAAATTTTGAACTTCGGTTCTCATTCCTAAGGTATTTTTTGATGTAGTTGTTATTATTATTACTACTATTACTACTACTACTACTACTTACTACTATTATTATTATAATTATCATCATCATCATCATCATTATTATTCAGGTCATTGCCTGGAATCGAACTCGGAATCTTGGGGTTAATAGCCCACGCTCTTAACCACGGGCATATGGCGTAGTGGTTAAGAGCACAGACTACTAACCCCAAGATTCCAAGTTTGATTCCCAGCAATGACCTGAATAATAATAACAACAACATTGAAAAATACCTTAGGAATGAGAACCCAGGTTCCAAATTTCTTCAAGACACCTGATGAAGGCTGGAGGGTACATCCACTGAAATGTTGTGTTAACAAGAAACAAGATGAGGACAAATATCCGTCAAATGTAAATAATGAAGTTTTTTCCTTTAATAAAATTAAATGAATTAATGATGTTATCATTGATTGCAGTGGAATTCACATGGTTATGACTTAGCAAGACAATTTGGCAACAAGTTTACTTACGTTTCTCCAGTCTGGTTACAAGTGAAGAGAAGACCAAGTGGTGCTTACGTTGTACAAGGAGAACATGACATTGATAGAAGTAATTATATTTCTGACATTGTCCTTGTTATTGTTGTCACTATTGGAACCGTGTTGATTTGTTTCTGGTCACAACTATAATCAACATTAATAGAAATAATTATCATATTTGTGTGTGCGTTAAATGATTTATGTCTTTTACTTTCTCTCCCTTACTATATATATATGGGAGGCTTCATCAGGCCCAGTCAACACTGCCAAATCTGACTGGGCCTGATGAAGCCTCCCGGCTTCACAGACCCCAGTTAAACCGTCCAACCCATGCTAGCATGGAAAACGGACGCTAAATGATGATATATATATAAAATCTCATCATCATCATTTAATGTTTGTTGTCCATGCTGGCATGGGTTGGACAGTTTAACCAGGGCTAGTAAGATGAGGAGCTGCACCAGACTCCAGTTTGATTTGGCATGGTTTATTGGCCCTTCCTAACATCAACCTAGCCTGGTGCAGCCACTGGCTCTCCAGGCTTCAGTCAAACCGTCCAACTCATGCCAGCATGGAAAACGGACGTTAATTGATGATGATGATGATGTCTACATATCAGCTAGAAGGGCATCCATCTGTAGTAAACCATGGCAATTGAGCCTGGAACCTGGTGCAGCTCTCTGACTCGTCAGCTCCAGTCAAACTGTCTAACCCATGCCAGCATGGAGAGCAGACATTAAATGATGATGACAGGGATGTGCTATGGAAGATGTCCACCCCCAATACTCTTTGTGAAGTGGTTGCTGTTTGGAAGGGCATCCATTTATAGAAACAATAGCAAATCAGACTGGAACTTGGTGCAGCTCTGATCAAACCGTCCAACCCATGCCAGCATGGAAAATGGACGTTAAATGATGATGATGATGATGCTTATACATATATAGTGTGTATACAGGTGTGTGAGTGGTGGTGTTGTTTGTATTCAGCAGAGGGTGCTGTGTAACCAGAACATTTGTAGCATCTCCCAGGCTGGTGAGATTGATGCATTTGGTGTTGTGTTTAAATATCAGCAACAAAACCAATGGTCTTCACTGAATGACCTCTACTAAAGGAACTCGCTGACCAAGCAAATACTATGAGGTGTATACAGGTGTATGTAATAAGATATAGGTTTAATCAATAGTATTCCCACCACGACCACCCTAGCTGTATTCATTGATCCACATAAATATTTCTCATATTTAACATAAATCTTAATTTAGAATTTTCTCTTATTGAATATATTTTCTTTTGCAGATTGGATTGAAGAGGTCACAAAAGGTCGTAATACTAAAATCTGTGAGTTATATTTACCCAAGAACTAATTAATGTTGTAAATGTTGTTATTAAGAATCCTTGATCAGATTCCATAGAGATGCTGAACTGATTCACCACCTCACATATCCAGTAATCTTCATTTGTTTAATTTATACTACACTGTTTGCTCCGTAGTGTATACCACACACTGTACATTCAGTGCTAATACACTACATCCCATACTGTTTACTGTGCACAAGTACACTAGATCCCACACTATACAGTGCCCCTATACTACAGTTGAGTGCTAAAAGCTCCATCCGAGCGGGATCACTGCCAGAGCAGCTGTCTGGCTTCCGTGCCGGTGGCACATAAAAAGCACCATTTGAACGTGATCGTTACCAGCGTCGCCTTATTGGCACTTGTGCTGGTGGCACGTGAACAAAACATTAGAGCGAGGTCGTTGCCAGTGCTGCTGGACGGACTCCTGTGCAGGTGGCATGTAAAAAAAAAACACCATTTCAAGCATGGCCATTGTCAGTACCGCCAGACTAGCCCTTGTGCCGGTGGCACGTAAAAGCACCCACTACACTCTCAGAGTGGTTAGCATTAGGAAGGGCATCCAGCTGTATAAACTCTGCCAGATCAGATTGGAGCCTGGCGCAGCCATCTGGTTCGCTAGTCCTCAGTCATATCGTCCAACCCATGCTAGCATGGAAAGCGGACGTTAAATGAAGATGATGATCAGTGGTGACGAGAGGTCAAAGAACACTGATGGACCATGTAGGAAGGCACAACTACACGCAGTGAAAATTTGAAGAAGGATTTAAGTCAGTTCGCTATGTGTTAGTAGAACCACCAGTAAACAGTGTAAAGTGATACTACCTGCAGCATTCTGGAGAGAAAAATAATTGTGTGGAAGAAATGATAATAATAATACGTCCATGTGAAGGATTTTAGTCAGGTTGCTATATGTCAGTAGTGTTACTGGTAAGCAATGTAGACTGGTACTACCTGCGGCATTCTGGAGAGAAAAATAATTGTGTGTGGAAGAAGAAATGAAGAAAAAAATAATGCGGTGTGAAAGAGAAAAAAATCTCAAAACAGAGATGTGGTGGGCACACCCAAGTCAGAAGTGGTCTGTTCCACTACTGATAAATGGTGGACAGATACTGCAAGCAGTGTCAGTCGGTGAGGTGTCCCGCATGAGCAAGTCATGCAGACAACAAAGTTTCATCATCATAATGCAGGACATATCATTCATCATAGTTCCCTATATAACAGGTTCCTTTATATTTATCACAGTTTCTGATATAACAAGTTTCTTTATATTTATCACAGTTCCCTATATAACAAGTTCCATTATATCTACCACACTTCCCTATATATTCCTTTATGTCTACCACAGTTCCCTATATAACTAGATCCTTTATATTTATCACAGTTACTTAAATGTAACATCTTTTGTATAATGATTATATTAACTATTTCTTTTATATCTACCACAGTTCCTCGAATGTTGTTTGATGGTTGGACTGGGGAAGATTATCTTCACTTATTCTCCAGTGAAGATGAAATTGAAGATTGTGTTGAAACTATTTTAAAGTTTATTAAGGTATGGCTTACTATCAAGCAGTGCTGTCTTGTTGTTGATTTTGTAGTTTACTTCCAGATCAGTTTCCATCCAGTATGTCTATGAATAAAGATCTTCAAGCTGTCACCATCCTGTTTTTCATTCAAGCATATTATATCTCTACAACTTATCTAATGTGTCTTTTATTTGAACATAGTCTAGGACTACTTATCTAATCTGTCTTCTCTCTTTTTTTAAACCCTTTTCTTTCTGTATTTCTGCCTTTGTTCCAATTAATTATGAAAATAATAAAGTATATAACAAAATAACTTGATTATTATTAAGTTGATGTTTGAAAATGAATTAATATGAAATTTTGATGGAAGGTTTTGATTTAAATTACTTTAAAACCAGTAGTTTGTATCCTAGAAACAAGGGCAATATCAGGTCAGTTCATATCAAAAGGATTAGGATAGGGTATAATTTGAAGAAGATTAGAGTCCACATAGTTTTCTTCATTGTTGTTGATGTGGTGGTTTAACTACAAGTTAGTTCTCTACCAGCAGATATTTTTATTCAGACATCAGCAATTTTAATTATGATACCACTGTATTACTATTAGGGAACAATAAATATTGTCATTGGTCCCATGTTCCCAACAGGCCCAATCCTTGGTTCACTGTATTTCAGGTGACAGTGACAAAGGTGTGTCTAACTCAATGCAAGGGACTTTGTTCTTAATGCACTCTAGTTGCTGGCCCACTGGGCCATGACTTTTAAAAAAGTATATCAGTTATTACATACACACACACTCAACTTTCCATCCACCTTCCAACCCACCCATTCAATCAGTCACTCAGTCTATAAATAAATAATCACTGGCAGTACCTCAGCATGGCCACAGCCACAGGGCTGAAACACATAACAGAATTTCCCAACCAAATGTTTTATTAATAATATAAATGTTGTGCCTATAACAGATGAGGTCTTCAGTTTCACTCCATAGTTATAGTTTTTACATACCTGGACCCTTACAAAGTAATATAGATTAATGCCTTTGTTGTTGTTCAGCCATAGGTGATTGCTGATTAAATAAATCAATGATCAAAGGAATTCCAGCCATCATTACTATCCTTTGTTTTTTTTTTTGTTTTTTTTTTATATGCCTGCTATTTCTAACAGATCAAGCAACCATATCAATTAACATTGTAATTTGTGTATATACACTCTAAAATTCATTGATCTGTTTTTGTACCCTATTATATGTATTTATGTTGTCCTTGTGGCTGAAATAAAGGAATCGTTATTCTGCTTTCAATTTAGAATCAAAATTTTCATGGAATAGTCTTGGAGATTTGGTCTCAACTTGGTGGACACCGTAAAACGTAAGTTATATCTTTTACAAACATTAAGAATTGAATTTCTACAAAAATATTCTGATATAGGTGCAGGAGTGGCTGTGTAGTAAGCAGCTTACTTACAAACCACATGGCACCTTGGGCAAGTGTCTTCTACTATAACCTCAGACCAACCAAAGCCTTGTGAGTGGATTTGGTAGACAGAAGCTGAAAGAAGCCCATCGTATATATATATCATCATCATCGTTTAATGTCCGTTTTCCATGCTAGCATGGGTTGGACGGTTCGACTGGGGTCTGGGAAGCCAGGAGGTTGCACCAGGCTCCAGTCTGATCTGGCAGTGTTTCTACAGCTGGATGCCTTCCTAACACCAACTACTCCATGAGTGTAGTGGGTGCTTTATACGTGCCAGGGAAGGCTGGCAATGGCCACGATCGGTTGGTGCATCTTGAAATCAGTCTTCAGTACTTCATCCCGTGTATGTATGTGTGTGTATATATATATATATATATATATGTGTGTGTGTGTGTGTTTATGTGTATACACACTCACACATATTTATGGTGTCTTTATTATTTTTGCAATTTTCCAGGGATTTGATTCATTTTTTGACCCATATGGGACAGATGTTCCGTGAAGCTGGTCGTGTTCTTATTCTTGTTATACCGCCATCTTCTGAATCGGGGTAAGAATTTTTTTTTTTTCCTTTTGTACCAATACATGAAAACATGCTTTCAATTTCTGAAAACCATTTAACCATTTTGTATTCCTTTCAGATATTTTTAATTTATGTAGAATATTTCCCATTTAGTAAAACAGTTCTATGTATAAAATTCTATAACTCAAATGTGTTTATATTTATTGTAGTGAAATAATATTTTAGTTGTAATCTCAAATGACTACCAAACTCTTGCTTTTGAGACTTTGCTGTGGTCACCTAACATTTTTTTATATATCTTTTATGTATGCAACTCCATTTAATTGAACAATGCAATCATTACATCAATTTAAAATGTAGAGCAATCCTCAGCTGCACAAAGACATAGAATTTAATTAAATTAGAATAGATTAATATTAGGGATTAATAATGGCATGTTAATTTTGTGTTAGAGAGGCTGTTATAATAACCAGTGTTGTTCTATTACAGAACCGAAGGCATGTTCAACAAGAAGGACTTTGATGCTCTTTCACCTCACATAGATCAATTCAGTTTGATGACATATGACTATTCAAATTCATATAAGTAAGTAACAGTATTTTAATGGGTTCCTGTTATACTTTGTGGTTATTTTGACACCTTATCACCAAAGTCTTCTTTCCTTTTCCAGCTGGGTTAGCCATGTATCTCCTCCACAATAAGATACCTTATCCTGTTTTTATCATACATTCGTCCATCAATCCCTAACATAAATCACTTCCCTCGATACTATCTCCCCCCTCAATATTACACCTCCCTCAGTACAGCACCCCCATCAATTGAGGGGTGTTGTCTTGCCAGCTACTTGGTGACACAAAAAAGCACCCAGTCCACTTTGTAAAGTGGTTGGCATTAGGAAGGCCATTGAGCTGTAGAAACCATGCCAAAGCTATCATTCTGACATGATAGATCCTATCAAACCATTTATCCTATGCCAACATGGAATACAGACAGTAAATGACAATGGTGGTGAAGGCATTTTGCTATCAGAAATTGTAGCATTTCACTGACTTAGCTGTATTTCTTCATTGTAATGTGGATGGTATAGGCTTTAGATGTTCATGTAACACCATAGAGTCCTCATTTGTAGACATGTACAAACCATGGCAGCAGGTAAAAAAAAACATGTGTGAAAAGACAGGCATGGCTGGCTCTGTGGTTAAGAAGCTTGTTTCTCAAATATACGGTTTCAGATTCAGTTTCAGTGACATCTTGGACAAGTGTCTTCAACTATGGGTTCTTCCACTCCCACCCCTGATCAAAGCTTTGTGAGTGATTTGGTTGGTGGAAATTCAAAGTAGCCTATTGTGTGTGGATGACAGCTGATAACAAATGTTACCATTATACAAGCAGTGTCATTTCATCATCATTTAACGTCTGTTTTCCATGATGGCATGAGTTGGACGGTTTGATTGGGGTCTGGGAAGCCAGGAGGCCGCACCAAGCTCTAGTCTGATCTGGCAATGTTTCTACAGTTGGATGCCCGTCCAAGAGTGTAGTGGGTGCTTTTTATGTGCCACCGGCACAGGGGCCAGGGGTGCTGGCAACGACCACGATCAGTTGGTGGTTTTTACGTGCCACCAGCACGGAAGCCAGATAGGGCAGCGCTGGCATT
Organism: Octopus sinensis; assembly: GCF_006345805.1. Classification (NCBI taxonomy): domain Eukaryota; kingdom Metazoa; phylum Mollusca; class Cephalopoda; order Octopoda; family Octopodidae; genus Octopus; species Octopus sinensis. The sequence continues at coordinate 28,870,538 of NC_043005.1, forward strand.
GGCCACGTTTGGATTGTGTTTTTTACGTGTTGCTGGCATGGGGATCACAACTACAATTTCCATTTGATTTTGGTTTTGATGTACTTGACTCAACAGGTCTCCTCAAGCATGTCGCCCTCCGATCCAAGGTACTTTTGAGTGAGCTGGTTATGCAACACTGGCATATGTTACAGCTGTGAACTCACTTTATTTGCCGGATCTTTTGTCATTGCCTGTGTGAGGCCCAATGTTCGATGGTCATGCTTCACCACCTCATCCCATGTCTTCCTTGGTCTCCCTCTACTCTGGATTCCTTCCACTGTTTGGAATGGTATAGATATGTGATGTGGATGGATGGTGTCAAATATTGGTAGTGCATGATGTCTGTGGTGGAGAAAGACTGAGAAAATATGGAGCAAAAGTAATGAAAAATTGCAAGATCAGATGGGACATTTATATGCAGTTTTGCAGATCTGACTTCCCTCATTTTAGGACAGAAACTCAGACATTAAAAGATGTTGATGATGGTGATGGCATTCTGTTATATAGCAATGATTAACATGAACCTATTAATAACTTAATTTAAATAAACTGAAGATAAAGTAAGAGAGGAATAAGATAATTTACACTGTCTCTTAGTCTCTCTCTATTTCTTTCCAGGTGCAGGAGTGGCTGTGTGATAAGTAGCTTGCTTACCAACCACATCGTTCTGGGTTTAGTCCCATTGCGTGGCACCTTGAGCCTCTTCTACTATAGCCTCAGGTCAACCAAAGCCATGTGAGTGGATTTGGTAGACAGAAACTGAAAGAAGCCCGTCATACATATATATATGTGTGTGTCTGTTTGTCCCCCCATCATCGCTTGACAACCAATGCAGGTGCCTTTATGTCCCCGTAACTTAGCAGTTTGGCAAAAGAGACCAATAGAATAAGTACTAGGTTTGCAATGAATAAGTCCTGGGGTTGATTTGTTTGACTAAAGGCAGTGCTCCAGCTTGGCTACAGTCACGTGACAAAGAAGTAAAAGAATATATATAATATGTATACACACTGTCATTGTCATTTTAATGTCTCTTTTTCCATGCTTACAAGTCTCAACTAAGGATATGTTGGACCAGATGCCCTTGATTACTCCAACACCCACCTTTTTCCAATTAAGAACTAGAGAGAACCAACACTATTTGAGAATGAGTGTTTTGCTTACAAAACTCATGCAACATCTTGAGAAGCTTGAACATGCTAAGTGGACTGCAAACTGTTGACACTTAGTGAGGCCCTTGTTTATGATTAGCAAAAACATGTGAAGATGAGGAGAAATAGAAATTCACTCGCATGTGGCAAGTTTCTTTCATGATCCTGAAAACTAAATCCACTCCACATGGGGCCAACACAGCAGAACTGAACCCAAAACCATTCTGTTTTGACTACACAATCACATGTGCACCTATAACATACCTGTGCCTATGTTGTTATACACACACACAAGCATTTATATAAATATTTGTATATATGTATCTAAAATATAGACACTCAATCATATTCATCTCTCGGTCTGTTTTTATATATTTAGTTTGCATTCAAATTTCAAAATGTCGCATTGTTTAGTTAACACAAATTTTTACATTTTATTTTAATTATTCACAGACCTGGTCCAAACAGCCCTCTTGCTTGGATGAAAATGTGTGTTGAGAATTTGGTACCGTTATTAAATACAACATTAAGAAAGAAAATCTTACTTGGATTCAATTTCTATGGTTATGATTTTGTTCCTGGATCCGGAGACCCAATTATTGGAAACAAGTTAGTATTAAGATATTTCATATCCAAGTTAAGAAGGAACCAGAGAGTCAATAGCCAAGCATGGCTACAACCTACACTAGTTGAAGACCATATCACACTCTGTAGTCTGTTCATGTTTATTTGTCAGTCATCTTCAAGTGGTATTTCTGTACAGTCTGATGAGTCATTGATGAAAAAACACATTACAATTTTAAAATAGTAAAAATATTCTTAAAGGCATGTCTTAGTAGAGTTAAAGTGTTGCAGTCACAATTGTCCGATCATGATTTCGATGCCAGGACTGGGTGGTGCGTTGTGTTCATGAGCAAAAACACTTCATTTTTATGTTGCGCCAGCCCTCTCAGTTGCAAATGAAAAAAACTTGTGACTAACTTGTATCTTATTCAGGGGTAATGTTGTGGTCTTGGTCACCTATGGAAACTAGGTGGCGGCCGTAGAAGTCATAGGACTCAAAGCAACTCTTTTACATTACTTACTTACTTCCCAGGAGCTCGGTTAGGAATGCATGCACCAGGTTTCAGAGCTGTCTTCAGGCATGATGGAAGCTGAAGACAGCTACTTTGAATAAACTTATCTTCCAGCCACAAGCTAGTTGATATTTTTTGATTTTCTCAATTTTTTAAAATTTTGGGATGGAATACTGTGTTTTTCTTTTCTTTTTATGCAAGCTATCAAATTTAGCCCAATCACCCAGTATATGATATCACTATATGTCATTCTAATATGTATTGATATGGTAACAATGTATATCAGTATGATAATATATTTCAATATGATTACACTATTGGTTAATATACTGTAACAATATATATGGATATGATTTTATATATATATATAAAAATGGTAAGACAACAAAAGAATGAAAGAGACCTCGATATTATGTAAATAGAGGAATTTATCTATAAATGTAATATGTGACAAATTATTCGGTAGCCATGCTAAAACTCTGAGTTTCGGATGCTGAGGTGGAAATCCAAGCCGCCATCTCTTCAGTTATCCAGCCATTGGAAAATTACCCTTTTTTTCCGATGACTGGATAACTGAAGAGAAGGCAGTGTGGATTTCCACCTCAGCATCCAAAACTCAGGGTTTTATCATGGCTACTGAATAATTTGTCACATATTACATTTACAGATATATATATGTCATTCAGATTTACAGAAAATAAAAGATGACGACAGTTGTAGGAACAACAAGCAGGTGTATTAGTTAAACGGTTGGGAAGAATGGAAAAGTCTTTTATGTTTTGAGTCTATGCTCTTTGATAGAAAGAATTAAGAGTTGGATTGAAATATTTATTTTGTGAAAATTTACAAAATTCTTCATTTGTTTTCTTTAATTTCAGATATATTGAAATCTTAAAAAAACATAAACCTGAAATGAAATGGGATAAAAACAGTTTTGAACATACAATACAATACAAGTAAGTATACTGTAAGGGTACGTAGTAGGTACTCCTCAACATAATCACTACCATTTTATGTTTGCATTTTTCATGCCTGCATAGGTTGGATGACTTCCTTCTAACACAGCATCTCACCATATGTCACATTCCTGTGAGGTTTGACATCCTGAGACCAGCTTTGACCATTGCAGTGTGAGGCTTAATCAGATTGATCCGGTACCTGTTGCTGGTTGCAGTGAGGACTAAAGCAGCACATTATATACAAATCATTATCATTATCATCAATATCATTTAACATTTACTTGTTCAGGCTTGCATGGGTTAGAGAGAACTTGTTAAAGCAGATTCTCTATGGCCAAATGCCCTTTGTGTTGCCAGCCCTCACCTGTCTTCAAGCAAATAAATTTCCTCCATGGCCAGACAGGTTTTCAAGGCAAACTGGAAATGAACACCACTGCTTGTATGACAAGGATGCTTGTTTACAATCATCATATGATGTCTAAGCAAGGGTACACACACACACAGAGGTTTCTTTCAGTTTCTGTCTATCAAATCCACTCACAAGGCTTTGGTCAGTCCAGGACTTATAAAGGAGAAGATACTTGTGCAAGGTACCATGCAGAGGGACTGAACTTGAAACTTCATGATTGAGAAGCAAACTTCTTAACCACATGGCCATGCTATCATCTAACATACAATATAAGTCAGTTTCAACTATTTAGAGATGATGATGACGGTGGTGGTAGTGAGAGAAAGAAGAGAGAGGCTGACGGATTTGTGTGGATGCAATGAGTTGTTTGGTTAAGAGGAGAAAGTGCTGTAGTAGTGTTGGTAGTGGTGGTGGCGGCAGCAGCAGTGACACAGTATGTCTCTGGTAGTGATTGTGTTGATCAGTAATGATTTCCTAATCGGGTGGATGTGGTCTAGGATGTGTGTTTATAGTAGCTGACCCTTTGGATATTTAATTCGAAGCAACCACCAAGTATTAAAGATTAATATGGCACTTTAAATGTTATTTATACAAATGAGAAAATTATGATAGTAATGCCTTTATTCAATCCTGATGACAATGGCTTGTCCCAAGGTGGTGAATGTTAAATCAGCTGGCAAACAGCGAGGAAAGGTCAAACAGATGCTACTGGCACATGGACACACATACCATGCAAATGCTAATGGTGTGTACACATAATCCCAACTCTCAAACACACAGCTAATTGTCATCTGCATATGTGCATGTGCATGCCAACAATGCTTGGTTGAATCTCTCTCTCTCTCTCAAACACACTTATCATCCTCTTAACACTTTAAAATAATAGATGGTAGGTAAATAGATAGAGGTGTGCATTTGTGCCAATAGCATTCATTTGAATCTCTTTCTCTCTCCCTTTCTCTTGCTGTTGTGTACATACTTCTTCCCTATTCCACAGTGTGACAAACTGTTGTCAACAGAGGAAGCTGTTGTTTGTAATATAATAGATGTTAGGTAGCTGCAAAATGTCTTCAGCGCTTGTGTGGCCTGGCATCTGTAGACTTTACCATTGCTACTTCTGTTGTTAATAATAATCTTTCTGGTTACTAATGTTTCAGGACTGGAATTGGTCAACATATTGTCTACTATCCAACATTGATGTCAATACAAGCCCGGCTGGAACTAGCAGAATATTTACATACAGGCATTTCTATCTGGGAGATTGGACAAGGGTTGGATTATTTTTACGATCTGCTGTAACTGCTCTGTCATTCCTGCTGTTAAATATTGAACTTTGAATGTAAAATTCCAATTATGAAATACTTAAAATGTTAAAAAAAACTTAAAAACTCAACTGAAATATTGTTATAAACTGAACGTGTTTCACTTGATTCCAATAATACCAGACATTTGGTCTGCACTGATCTCACAGAAATAAATCTAAATAAGAAAAAAAAACACAGAAAGGAAAATTCTTTTTAAAAAAGGCTGAAGATTTCAACATATACAGATTTTTTTTCTTTTGTTACAAATGTCTTCGGAAGAAAACGAATTAAAATTATTGGTTAAAAAAAAAAAAGAGAATGAAAGGAAGCTAGATTTAGTCAAATTTTATTGAAGAAAGTGAAAAGAATTAGCTGTAATTGTTTTTACTTCCACATTTTTTTCCATCCATTCCACTGTCTTTTTCAAATCCAAAAGTTTCACAGGGTTTGAATTAAAAAAAGATTATATATATAATATATAAATATATTTACTTTCAAAGAAAATTATTTCTGAATGATCTTTTATTTTCTTTTTCACTATTTGTGACATTCCTTTCTAGAAAGATGCCTAAAGATAAGCTCTATAGACATCAAAAATTGTTCTAATTGGAACAATCATTTTTTTTTTAAGAAATGTGATATCAAGACAATTACTGTTTTTTTTTTAAATTTATTTTTTGGCCACCCTTGTCCAAAGAAACTCTCTATATATGCACCAAGTTAACTTCGTATAAAACTATTTGTCAATCAGTATTAAAGTTTTTTTTTTCCCTGATGGCAAAAAATAAAAATCCTATTTCAGTCCACACTATTTGTGTTTATTTCATTCTAAAAACTGTTTCTGATATTTCTAAAATGAATTCCAGTGAATTTTTTGAAAGTTTCCATCAAAATTAATTAGTAAAACTCCACTTACATCAAAGTCATCAAGGCACCAATATTGAGACAAGTTTTCTATTACAAATGTTTATGCTTTTTGCTTGATATTTTATTGGTCAGTAAAATGGTCATTACTAGAACTGTAACCATTATACAATGCTTTCAGTGGCTGTCAAATGTGAAAACAATGGCAACAATATTTGCAGTGTGTCATGAACTGGAAAATATTGCCCCAGTTAATAACCGGGTTTGTTATTAGAACAGAAATCACAATTTGAATAACTTTTACTGCTGTCCGTGGTAGTAATAAACTAGTCCTTTACATAACAAGCTAGCATGAACCAGCAGTGGTATTATTCCATACATCAGTCGACATTTTTCACTTGCATTGTCATCTTAATACTCAGGCATTTAAAAATGCTGTGTTTTTAATTTACAAAACCTAATTACAGTCAAAGAAAGAGCAGGAGATTAATAGATGTTTTTACCATCCAAAGACCCAGTATTCAGTCATAGCAGCTTTTAATGATAAACAGCTTCAATGCAAACTATTTTACTAACTTCTAAAATATTGTTTTGAAAATTAATGTTATATAGTATACTTTTTTTTTTAGATTTGTGTTTAGCAGGGTTAGATATTGTTTGTTATGACAGTCTCTGTTAGGGACTAAAACCTTCACCCATGATAAATGCTTCTAGTAATTGTAACTTTGTTAGATTAACATATTGAGAACCAGGTTTACAATTAGGAAAAGGCACAGATATGGTTGTGTGTGATGAGCTTCTTTCAGTTTGCATCTGCCAAATTCATTCAGAAGTCTTTGATCAGCTTGGGGTTATTGTAGAAGATTTGCTTCAAGGTACCCTGTAATGGGACTGAACCCAAAACTACATGGTTGGGAAACCAACTTAACCATGGAGCCATGTTTCTGTCTATATAAATGTGTTTGTTTGAATGTCACTAACATGAATGTCACTAACTACAAACAATGTTGCCATTAATAAATTGTTCACTTTGTTCCTTTAAAGCTTTGTAGAATAAGAGATTTTTTACTTGAAAAACAGATTAGGGTTAGTGACAGGAAGGGCATCTAGCTGAAAAATAATCCCTCAATAATATATTCATCTAACCCATGCTAGCATAGAAAAAGGGCAACAAAATGAATGAACAAATAATACCAATAGATGTATAAAATTGCAAACCTTGTGTCAGCTGTCCAATCTTTAAACCACTCTGTTACAAATGTTTATTTAATGTATTACATAAGTACACATCGGTCCTTCAAACGCAGCACTTGACGGTTATGGGGCCTTTTCCCATTCCACACTCCAATATTTCGGCATTCTGTCACAATAAACTCATCGACTTTAACACCATAAAAGACATCATTTAAATCGAGGCTGAGCCGAGATGACATGTCAAATGGAGAAGGGATGTGGATTGCTCGGCTGATCTCTTCTTTGAACAGAGTCCAGTCAAAGGCCCCTCCCAAGTAGTTACGGGTCACTAGTTCAAGATGGACCTGAGGTAAAGCTGAAAACAAAAATTATTTGCTTAGTGATATGATAGAAACAATGATTTGGGAGTGGCATTTACAGATTCTCCTTCAGTACATGACTAGTATTTATTGCTCCCTGAAGGATAAAGAGACAATCTGATTGTTACAGGGTTTGTACTTAAAACATAAGAAGGAAACTAAATCATCTTCATTTTAATGTTCACTTTTCGATGCTTGCATGGGTTGGGGTAGAATTGGTGGATTTTTCTACAGCTGGATACCCTTCCTGTCACTGACCCTCACTTGTTTCCAAGTAAAGTAATACTTGATGGCCAGACATGTTTTCCTGGAAGATTGGAAATGAAGGACACTGCTTGCATAATGGTGACACATTATCACACCATGTCAAGGCAACGTGACACACATACATATAGGATGGGCTTCTTTCAGTTTTCTTTTACCAAATCTATTCATAAGGCTTTGGTTGGCCCAGAGTTGTAGTAGAAGACACTTCATGTACAGTGATGTAGACTGAACTTGAAACCATGTGGTTGGAAAGCAAATTTCTTAACCATAAAGCCATACCTACATCGCCACACAACCAGGCCTCTGCCTCTTACAGCCATGTTATAAAGATAATTTCAAGCAGATGGTGTTATATCTCGCTGCCTTAGATGGTGTTATAATATTCTTTTCTACTCTAGGCACAAGACCTGAAATTTTTGGAGAGGGCAGGGCAGTCAATTAGATCGACCTCAGTATGCAACTGGTACTTAATTTATCAACCTTGAAAGGATGAAAGGCAAAGTCGACCTCAGTGGAATTTGAACTCAGAATGTAAAGACATGAAATACTGCTAATAATTTTGCCTGGCGTGCTGATGTTTCTGCCATCTCACCACCTTAGATGGTGTCATAATATTTCTTCATGACCATTTTTAATGTGCTTTTCCATGCTGCCCCATAAGTAAGGCATTTTTGCTTTCTTCCAACCTGAGTCAACTTGTCTATGACCTTCCATCCCCAAGTCTGCTTTGGTCAACTTCTCTGGTTTCCTGACATCATTTAAGAAAATAATATACAGACATTGCTGAAGGTATGTTGAAGAATTAAATTTCCTGGCATGGATATGTCAACATGTACTGGATACACATACACACACACACACATATAACATATATATATATATATATATATATATATATATGTGTGTGTGTGTGTGTGTATATATATATGTGTGTGTGTGTGTATATATATGTGTGTGTGTGTATATATATGTGTGTGTGTATATATATGTGTGTGTGTGTATATATGTGTGTGTGTGTGTATATATATATATATGTATGTATATATATATATATTTAAAATATATATATATACACACACATGATTAGCTATATGTATATATGAGATATAGTCAAAAAGTATCCGACCTTTGGCCAAAATCAAATAATATTAAAAAACTTACCATTTTGATTTGCCTTGGGAATCTACAAACTTCTGCCACTGCTGGAAACCTTTCTCAAAATCATTTTTTGGGATGTTGTCAAGCTGTGCTATCGAATTTTTCTTAATGTCCTCTGTTGATTCAAATCTCCCTTTGAGTATTTTTTTGAGCTTTGGGAATAGCCAAAACTCACATGGAGCCAAGGCTGAGGAGTAGGAAGCCTGACGAACAAGTGGTGTGTTTTGCTTAAGGTGGAAATTTTGGGACGACATGAGCAGGTGCTTTGTCATGGTGGAGCTACCAGTTCTTTGCTGCCCACAGGTTGGGTCATTTTCATTGCACAGCTTCACAAAGGCAATGAAAATCTTTTGCAATCATTTCATCATTTCTATTAGTTAATGGTCTGCCACAATGTGGCTCACTGTCCACAGAGATCTAGCCATCTTTGAACTGGTAGTACTACTCCTCTATTTGTATTTTTCCCATAGCATCATCTCCAAAAGTCTTCTGAATCTTCTCAATAGTCTGGGCTTGCATATCACCAAGCTTTTGGCAGAATTTGATACAGTATTTTTGCTCAATGCACTCAGTCATCTTGACTCAAAAAGAAAAATTGCACAGCACACTCTTCACGTCTGCACTCAACATGTCGGTGCAAGCGAATGGCGCAACCTGCAGACAAAAAGTTTTGTGCATGCTCAGGAAGGACATGACCACATAATACTCATGCAGTTTTTGCACACACGTTATCATTTTGTGCAAAAAAAATCAAGGTTGGACACTTTTTGACTACACCTCATATATATAATGGACATGTGAAAGATCTGATGCATGCTGGAGAAATATTCTACACAGTATAGTATCCTAACTTAACTCTACACTATTGTACCCCTACACTTTACACAATATTGTACCTTATACTTAATTCTACACAATACAGTACCTCTACATTATATAGAACCCCTACAGTCAACTCTATGTAATATAGTACTTCTCTACTTAACTGTGGTACAGATCAAAGACTAAAACTAGCAGGTTAGATACTCTGGCTACCAGAACAACACCATTCTGAAACAGCTTTCAAATGGACTCACAAGAGAGAAACACTGGGAACTACATGCCACTGAATGTTCACAACTAACATGCAAGAGACCAATCTGGCATGGCCTGATGCTGAGAAAACTGCAGCCTACAGAAACCAGTGACTTCAATTTGCTTCTTAATGTGTTTGAGAGTACAGAAGGAATTCAAACTGAATAAATATTTTATTGTACACAAAGTAATACTTCTACAGTTACTCCATACAATACGGTACTTTACGATAACACTTCCAATATAGTATCTCTTTAATTCTACTCAATAGGGTATCCCTGCTGTTAACTCTACATTATATGCTTTTTCAATGGCTTTTTGTCTTGCAAGTTAGTTGGTCACCTCACTAATGTTGGTGCCATGCAAACAGCACCCAATACACTCTGTAAAGTAGTTGGTGGTAGGAAGAGTGTCCAGCTGTAGAAACCATGCCAATGCAGACATTGGAGCTTGGTGCGGTCTTGACATGCCAACTCTTGTCAAACTGTCCAATTCATGCCAGCATGGAAGGAGGATTTTAAATGATGCTGCATGACATGAAAGAAGCATGGAAGGAAAATGTTAAATGATAAACCTACATTTTGTTACATAAACTCATTTTACTAAATCATCTGATCTTCATAGTTCAAACAATTGAGAGTGAACATATGTGGAGATGCCAATAATTTAGTAATAACATAATTTCTCTAGAACAGAACGTTTTAATTTTAAAAGTTCTGATATTTAACCACTCTTTTCTTCGATTTGTCTGTTGTCTTTAAATAAAGGATTAATTAAAATAGTTATTACTCTGTCAAAATGTAAGATGAAGCCAGTCAGTGCCATAAATTAACAAAGATTTCCTTCACATCAGTTTCACTGAACTTTGGTGCTATTTAGAATAAAAAGCAGAAAAGCATAACTTTTACGTATAATCCATTGTTTAGATATTCTCTACAGCAGTTTCGATGCCATGTTACATCATTATTTTTACAATTAGGTAATTAAAATGCATAATAATTATTTATTTATCATGTTGACAACATATTTCTCTGAACTCTTTATTTATTTTCTTTCTCATATTTGAAAATGAAAATCTTTCCCAAAATATTATAGAATCTTTGAACAACCTATGCAAAGTAATAAAATGTCTTTTCTCTTTCTTTTCATTTATTGACTTCACATCACATATTTTGTCTAACTTCTCATCTGCGTTACCCCCAATTTTTCTTTTTTTTTCAAAGATTTATATCATTTACAATTTATTTCTACATTTTGCTGATATCTGTTTACCTTTTTGCTGGTTCAGAAAACAATATGCTTGTATCGCGTAGGCAGGGTCGAGAAGATGAAATTTAACAAACAGATTGTTCATCTCTATGTTGTATTGTTCTTCACTGCACTGTCCAGTGATGATTCGTTTCATTATAAGTCGGGTCCACTCAGGTTGCTTCAGCCACTGTAGCAAATTTTCAGCCCATTTATTCCTGCCAGAGACAAAAGAGTCAATAAAGGAAGAGCAAAACAATCCTATTTGTGATAATATTTCCACATTTAACCAATTCGTGCAATGAACCAAAGATGTTGGAAGTAAAGAACATTGGTTGCGGAAACCTGAAACAAGAAACTAAACTCATCACCTGGTTTAAAACACCTTCACACATCGACAACCAGTGTCATCACATTTACAATGACAACTTGATTGCAGACCCTGGCCTGGAATGTATCCAGGACCTTGAGGCAGAAATAATGGACCGAGAGGTGTGGTGGATAGACTTTGTTGCTGTGGCCCAGGTTGGGACCTGGCCATAACAATAAGATCTTGAGTACCCTGGCCATAATAATAAATAAGATCTTGGGTACCCTAGTCATAACAATAAATAAGATCTTGGGTGCCCTGGCCATAACAATAAGATCTTTTGCAAATATTCATGCTAGGTTTCTGCTCTAAATATAACTTTCTCCCTTCATTATATCAGTCCAAGAAATCTTAAAAAGAGTTCACAGCAGCTGTTCTTCCTCATCTGCATAAACTATTAAACTCTAAACACTAAAGAGAAAGATACAGATGGAATCTCATATTACAGTTCATATCACAGTCAATTTAAATAGTGCGGTGTATAATAAATGATACACCCAACAATGTTGGCTATGTTTATTACTAGACAGTCCCTAGCCATAAATATCTCTCTCTGAGGCATCTTCAATGTTATATTTTATTGGTAACATCACTGAATGTACAAGACTATGAGAGTTCCAGGATCTCTTGGGAGACATCTCCCCAGCAACATATATCTTTGCTTCTATCTTCAGTGCCATCTGGTGGTTGTCATAACAATGTAATTGATTCTCAGTCATCCTTTTATTGATGTCATTGTAAAGTGACATGAGACTTTATCATCACCCATTTGAAACAGAACAACAACAGACTCACTACTGTCACTTGAACCCTCTAACACATTACTTATTGGTTGACTAGATACAACAGAACTCCACCTGCCATTTCATCTCCTCAAAGCTTCTAAATTCCAATAACTGAATACCCAAGTTGATATCATTGGCTTGAGTATTTGACTCTTATTTATTTTATCTACTCTGAAAAGAAGAAAAGCAAGCTTGACCTTTGTAATTTACATAAGCACAAGGTCACACATTTTGATGGAGTAGAATATTTAATTCAATCATCCCCAACCCACAACTTGAATGTTATTTCATTACTCCTGGAAGGATGATATGCAGAGTTGAATGTAAAGGACAATACTAGTATAGAGTAGCCCTACAGTAATCACAGTAGGATGTACCACCGCTACAACAACCACAATTAGACTAAAGCACAAATTGTAATATGTGAAAGAAAGCAGAAAGAGAAAGCTGCCACTTACCCACCATTATCCACAAAGTCTTTGAAACATATTCTGGAAGATTCTTTTACAACTTGTGGGTAGACAAGTGTATAGAGGCAAAAACCTAATGTTAGAAAATTGGAATATATATATATATCTATATATATAAAACTGAGAATGTGTGTGTGTGTCTATCTGTCTGTCTGTATGTATGTATGTGTGCAACTCAAGAACTAACCAAACAATTTCATTCATGTTTTACACATGCCTTACTTAGGGTCCATGTAGTGTCATGGTCCAAAAAACTTTCAACTTCTTGCCTAATGTGAGCCCAGAGCAATCTCTTATCTCTCACACTATTTCAGTATTTCATGTGAAAAGTGAAACAATAACATCTTTCAGTTTAATAATTTTAATTTTAATATTGAAACTATTATCTTACATATATACATGCATATATAAACACACGCACATATATATATATATATATATGCATGTATCATCATCATCATCATCATCGTCGTTTAACGTCCGTTCTCCATGCTAGCATGGGTTGGACGGTTCGACCGGGGTTCTGGGAAGCCAGAAGGCTGCACCAGGCTCCAGTCTAATTTGGCAATGTTTCTACAGCTGGATGCCCTTCCTAACGCCAACCACTCCGTGAGTGTAGTGGGTGCTTTTTACGTGCCACCTGCACAGGTGCCAGGCGGGGCTGGCAACGGCCACGGTCAGATTGGTGTATTTTATGTGCCACCGGCACGGAAGCCAGTCGAGGCGGTGCTGGCATCGGCCACGAGTCGGATAGGGCTTTTACGTACCACCAGACCAGGGATCCTGGCTGGTTCAATCGATTTCGATTTCGCTTGCCCCAACATGTCTTCACAAGCAAAGGGGGTTGGCAAGGGTGCCTGTCGTACGGTCGCATTGGAGTATTTTACGTGCCACGGCCCCGAGTCGGATAGTGCTTTTTACGTACCACCAGGCCAGGGATCCTGGCTGGTTCAATTCGGTTTCGATTTCGATTTCGATTTCGCTTGCCCCAACATGTCTTCGCAAGCATGGGGGGTTGGATGGGTGTCTGTCGTCGGATGAGGTTCTATATCGACTTCGCTTGCCTCAACCGGTCTTTGTGTCCAAGGGAGGAAAGGCATTCATAAGTGGGCTGGGCTCACTTGTCCTGCCTGGTCTTCTCACGTACAGAATATTTCCAAAGGTCTCGGTCTCTGGTCATTCCTCAGTGAGGCCTAAAGTTTGAAGGTCGTGCTTCACCACCTCGTCCCAGGTTTTCCTGGGTCTACCTCTTCCACGGGTTCCCTCAACTGCTAGGGATTGGCACTTTCTCACACACCTATCTTCATCCATTCTCGCCACATGACCATACCAGCGCAATCGTCTCTCTTGCACACCACAACTGATGCTTCTTAGGTACAACATTTCTCTCAAGGTGCTAAACGCTCTGTCGAGTATGTACACTGACATTACACATCCATCGGAGCATACTGGCTTCATTCCTCACGAGCTTACGCATGTCCTCAGCAGTCACAGCCCATGTTTCGCCATGTAGCATGGCTGTTCGTACACACGCATCATACAGTCTGCCTTTACTCTGAGCGAGAGGCCTTTAGTCACCAGCAGAGGTAAGAGCTCCCTAAACTTTGCCCAGGCTATTCTTATTCTAGCAGTTACACTTTCAGCGCACCCACCCCCACTACTGACTTGGTCCTAGATAACGGAAGCTATCAACTACTTCTAGTTTTTCCCCCTGGAAAGTGACGGAAGTTGTTTTCTGCAGATTTTCGGAGGTTAATGCTCCCGAGCATCTGCCACATACAAAAACTATCTTCCCAGTTAGCCTACCTTTGACATTGCTGCACCTCTTATGTGTCCATAGCTTACACTGGGTACATCTTATAGAGTTTCTACCTACACCTTTTCTACAGATCGAGCAGGGCCATCTTCCTGAAGATATTTGTGGATTGTCTACCTTTCTACTTATTAGTACTTTGGTTTTAGCTAGGTGACTCTAAAGCCCCTTGATTCTAAACCCTCCTTCCACACCTGGAACTTCTCCTCCAGTTTGATAGTGACTCAGCAATAAGAGCAAGGTGTCAGCGTAGAGGAGCTCCCAGGGACAGCTGTCTTGAATTCCTCCGTAATTGCCTGGAGTACTATGATAAATAGGAGGGGGCTGAGTACTGAACCCTGGTGGACCCCAACCTCTACTTTGAATTCTTCTGTGTACATGTTGCCAACCCTAACCTTACTTACGGCATCTCTGTACATGGCTTGCACAGTCCTCACCAGCCATTCATCTATCCCTAGTTTCCTCATTGACCACCAGATAAGGGATCGGGGGACCCTATCAAAAGCTTTCTCCATGTCAACGAAAGCCAGGTACAGGGGCTTATCTTTGGCTAGGTATTTCTCCTGCAGCTGCCTTACCAGGAATATAGCATCAGTGGTACTTTTTCCTGGCACGAACCCAAACTGCATCTCATCTAAACTAACTCTCTCTCTAATTAGTTGGGCTATGACCCTCTCCGTAACCTTCATTACTTGATCCAACAGCTTGATACCTCTGTAATTTTGTATCTAGGGCATCACCTTTACCTTTGTAGCAGTTGACTAGTATGCTGCTGCACCAGTCATTGGGTATGACTCCTTCGTGTATCACCTGGTTGACTATACGGGTGACTAGGTTATAGCCGACACTGCCAGATATTTTGAGCATCTCTGCAGTAATTCCTGATGGGCCTGGGGCTTTCCCTGTCTTCATGCTTCTAATTGCCTTAGCTACCACGGAACTATCAACTCGGATAGCTGGTCCCTCTGTAGGGTCAACATTCGGCAGACTCTCTTTATCCCATTCATTTTCCTCATTCAGTAACCTTTCATAGTGGCGTCTCCAAGCTTCTCTCTTTGCATCCTCATTTAGCGCAAGTGAACCATCCTCCATGCGAACACATTTCTCTCCTACCACATCACGATTCTCTCTCACACACTGTCTTGCAAACACGAAATACCTCAAGTCTTTCATCCTCACGGCGCAGGACATTGGCAAATTTTCTCTTATCTGCTTCCCCTCTGGCTAGATAAACCTGTCTCCTAGCTTCCCTTCTGGCAGTCTGATACCCTTCCCTGCTACCACCGTTCTTCCAGGCCTTCCAAGCCTGTTTCTTTGTCTAATAGCCCTGTCAACAATATTGTTCCACCACCACGTTATTTTGGGTCTTAAGGGGACTTTGCACCAGCCACAGATCTGGTCAGCGGCTTTCAGCAGGTTGTCCCTCAGAAACGTCCAGTTGTCTTCTACCCCATGTGTAGCTATACCCCCTTCCACTTCGTCAAGGCTTCAAGTAACATATCTCTAAATCTCTGTCCATTCGCAGGGGCTTAAGCTTCCAGACCCTTCTTCTCCATGTTGGTCGTCTTCTAGTCGCCCTCTTAGTCCTGATCCTAAAGTCACTAACTACCAGTCTATGTTGTGGGGTGCATTCTTCGCCTGGGAAGGTTTTGGCATTTTTAAGCAGCCATCTTTCCCTTTTTCTGGCAAGGATGTAGTCGATTTGGCTAGTATGGCCGGCCCGATCGGTAGGTGACCAGGTGGCTTGTTGGTTTCCTGAAGTTAGTGTTGCAGACCATAAGACTATTCGCATCGCAGAACTCCAGCAGCCTGGTTCCCTCCTCGTTGCGGGAACCGTAACCGTAGCCTCCATGTACGCCATGGAAGCCCCCAGCATGTCGTCCAACATGCCCAACATCTGCACATATATATGTATGTGTATATATATATATCCGTAATAATGAAGGGTGAAATTAATTAATTTGGAAAAATTATCAATTACACCAAGTAGTCTTCGGCATGTAAAAGCCTCATTCGAGGAAAATTTAAGTAATACTAAGCAATAAGGGTTTAGCAACGAGTTGCCTTGTGGTAAGGCAACTCGTTGCTAAACCCTTATTGCTTAGTATTACTTAAATTTTCCTCGAATGAGGCTTTTACATGCCGAAGACTACTTGGTGTAATTGATAATTTTTCCAAATTAATTAATTTCACCCTTCATTATTACGGATAACCATATTTTATCTCAGTAGATGACCACAGCATCTTGTTTTGGCTACACGCGGGTGGGAAGGGGCTGTTGACACATCGTTTCATTCACAAATTGAATTCGGTGATACCAGTTGCGGATTCTAGCTCGCTTGATACTGAGTTGAGTTGGTGCCTTCTGGTATCTCAAAATTCAATA
>NC_043005.1:28892442-28937442 GCF_006345805.1 Octopus sinensis
CTAAGTGATTTTAAATTACAAAAATTAGATTTATATACTCAAAAAACAGCAGAGCACCCATGAGTTTTGGAAACATGTTCAAAATTGTCAAAGTGTAGAACAAACTCTCAACATCAGTTGTTAGCTGTCAGGACACAAATGCATCTTTCAACAATTCTGTGCTTCTCAAAATTCCTAACATGCCCTGCATTCTTTCCTCTTTATGGCTCTTTTATTGTTCACTTTTCTGTCTTTTTTGTGTTTTATCATGTGTATTGTGCATGTACTTTTGGCTTTCATTGCTGTCTTTCTTTAATTTACTTAATAAACTGTTTTCTAAGGCTGTGAGCTGGCAGAAAAGTTAGCACACCGGGTGAAATACTTAGCAGTATTTCATGTCTTTACGTTCTGATTTTAAATTCTGCCGAGATTGACTTTGCCTTCCATCCTTTCGGGGTTGATAAATTAAGTACCAGTTGCATACCTTGATTGATCCCCCCCCCCAATTTCAGGCCTTGTGCCTAGAGTAGAAAAGAATATTTTGAAGGTGGTGAGCTGGCAGAAATGTTAGCACACCAGGCAAAATGCTTAGCGGTATTTTGTCTGTCTTTACGTTCTGAATTCAAATTTTGCCGAGGGCAACTTTGTCTTTTGTCCTTTTGGGATCAATAAATTAAGTACCTGTGGTGTACTGGGGTCGATCTAATCGACTGCCCACCCCCTCTCCAAGAAATTTGAGGCCTTGTGCCTAGAGTAGAAAAAAATAAACTGTTTTCTGTCTCTTCTTTTACACTTTTCTGCCAATTTAGAGTGCACCTGTGCAGTGCATACAATAAGTTCATTATCATATTTTTGAAAAATAATTTTTGAGAAAACCATGTGCATTATAGTTTCATTTGTAGAGCTATTTAGACAGGGCTTTATATAATTCTGGTGGTGGTAATATACTGAAAGACATTTGAGAAAATAAAATGTAATTATTTTTGTCTGCTCTACTAAAGACACAAAGCCTGGAGTTTTGTGTATCCTTAATACAGTTCTCAAGCAGAATTAGTATGACATGTAACAATTATTTTCTTAACTAATTAACAAGTCTTATTATTAGCAATGTGTCAACTAATTATAAAACTCTATTATATAATTATCTCATCAAAATGGAGCATGTCCCAGCTGGTCCAATTTATTTCAGATCAGCTCCACCCATCATTGTAACAAGTTTTACTTGCTTTTTTGTTATTTTGTTTTGTTCTATTTATTAATGAAACAATATTCCTATATTCCTTTTTATTTGTGTGTGTGTGCGTGTGTGTGTTGCTTTCTCTTTCTTTCTCTCTCTCTCACACACACATTCCCAGCAACATTCATTCCAAATTCAGCAGACCTAATTGAACTTGTTCTTCTCTAATCACATTTAGACATTTTTTAAAATTCAACATCACACATCACACACACTATACAAAGCTCTTCCATCATTTATCTTACACACACCACGTATAGTTCTCCACATTCACTGTACATGTTTCCCAACACTACATTATTACATATCAGAACAGCCTCCCTTTTAAACTGGACAAATTATGGCATAACATTAACCACAGAAATAATAACTTGAACTGTGTACCGTTTTCCCCACAATGTCAACTTGACAAAGTTTATAGTTCCTCTCATTTCACTAGCTGTGGACATACACGTATAAAAATAGATGTCCTGATAGAATCAGAATGAATCCTTTTGGCTGAATGTTGGTGTGAGAAGGTAGGGTCCATCAATGAAGGAAATACTAATACACATATATGATGATATATATATATATATATAAATATATACAATACAATATACAAAAGAGGAGGATCTAAGTGAAACAGTGTTGTTCAATACAAGTATTTTAAACATCTATAAGTATGTAATTACACGGGTAATGATTGCTCTAATTGTGTGCAAATACCTGTTAATTATAAGTAGAAGAGTAGCGAGTTAAAGACTTTGGTAAACTCTCATTTGATAGAAGAAAAACTCATTATTCTGTGTTGTTCTTAATCTGTTTTTCTACTTATTTTCTGATAATACAATGTTGACAAGGTGTGTGTGCATGTGTGTGTGTGTGTGTGTGTGTGTGTGTGTGCATGCATGCATATATTTATATGTGTATATGTATACAACTATGTTCATATGTATATATGTATGTAGATGTATGTATGCATGTACAGTATGTGTGAATGTATGTTATATCTGTGTGTCTGTGTGTGCTTATACACACTCACACACACATATGTATGTACATACATACATATATATGTATGTTCGTATAAATATGTATATTTAAATCATTCAGGACAGAGAAATGGCTATATGTAAGGCTAAGGATATTTGTCCTATCACTCCCCAACCTCTTTCTCTCTCTCTCTCTATATATATATATATGTATGTGTGTGTATATATATATATATATATATATATATATTATATATATATATATATATGTATGTGTGTGTATATATATATATATGACAGTACTGCCTGACTGGTACTTGTGCCAGTGCAATGTTAAAAGCACCATCCAAGCCTGATCATTGCCAGTATTGCCATACCAGCACATGAGCCAGTGGCATGTGAAAAACAACATTCAAGCATGGTCATTGCCAGTGCCGCCAGACTGACTACAATGCAGGTGGCACGTAAAAAACACCTTTGAGCGTGGTCATTGCCAGTACTACCTGATTGGTCTTCATGTTGGTGGCACATAGAAGCACCCACTACACTCTCAGAGTGGTTGGCATTAGGAAGGGCATCCACCAGTAGAAGCTTTGCCAGATCAGAATGGAGCTTGGTGAAGCCTTCTGGCTCGCTAGTCCTCAGTCAAACCATCCAACCCATGCCAGCATGGAAAGCGGACGTTAAGCGACAATGATGATCATGTATGTATGTATGTAACATTTGAGGATATGAATGCAGGGAAAGCCCCAGGACCATCAAGAATTATCTCTGAAATGTGTAATATATCTGACAGCATAGGATGTGGCCTTGTTCCTTGTATAGTGGATCATGTTGTACAGGAAGATGTCATACATAATAGCTGTCATAGCTGTAATCACAGTCATCTGTTACAAGGGTAAAGGAGATACTTTAGAAAGAAGTAATTACAGAAGGGTATCACATTGCTGGATCAGATCCTGAAAGTTGCAGGAAGAATTCAACCAATTAGGAAGAGAATTAACCTGGATGAGATACAGTTTGGTTTTATGCCTGGAAGAAGTACTACTGATACCATCTTCATGGTGAGAGAACTGAAGGAGAAGTATTTAGTGAAAAATAAACCATTGCACTTAGCATTCATCAGCCTGAAGAAAGGTTTTGACAGAGTTCCCAGTTCTGTAATCTGATGGTTGTGAAGGTGAATGGTTCAGTGGTTAGAGCATTGAACTTACGATTGTGAGGTTGTGAGTTCGAATCCTGGACCAGGCTGTGTGTTGTGTTCTTGAGCAAGACATTTTATTTCACGTTGCTCCGGTTCACTCAGCTGTAGAAATGAGTTGTGACATCACTGATGCCAAGCTGTATTGGCCCCTTTGCCTTTCCCTTGTAGATAGGGGAGGCCGGTATGCATGTGCAAATGTTGGCCTTCCACAAACAACCTTGCCTGGACTTGTGCCTGGGAGAGTAACTTTCTAGGTGCAGTCCCAAGGTCATTCATGACCGAAGGGTGTCTCTGAATCTGATGGTTGCTGAGGAAGCTGGGAGAAGATGAATGACTTGTGTGAGCTACACCTGCCATGTACAGGGATATTATCAATAAAGCAAGAGTAAGCAGCAAGATCAGTGACAAGTTTAATATGCAGGTAATAAATCATAAGGATTTGGTTCTCAGTTAACTCCACTTATTCATCATAGTCCTCCAGGCCAGAACAAAAGAGCGTAAGTCTGGCTATTCATGGGAACTGCTATATGCTGATGACCTCATTCTTATAATCTGATGTAAAATTAGAAAATAAATTCCAAGTGTGGAAGAAAAGCTTGGAATCAAAGATCCTTAGAGTTAACTTAGCAAAGACCAAAGTTTTAGTAATTAGGAAAACATCATGATTCTACTTCCATTAAAGAATTGGCCTTGCTTGATATATAGAAAAGGAGTAAGTAGAAAATTCCATGTGATATACTTGATGCAAACTATAGATACATAAAATATGCAATGGTGACATTAACAGAGGATGTAGACTTTATATGTAGCAGATGGGTTGGAGCAATAAACTCCTAAGAGCACACAAAAAAATTTAGAAAACCTAAAGACAGTTAAATAAGATGCATATGGAAAATCGAAATTATAGAAATGAACAAAAAGAGATTCACTAAAAAAAAATTTTTATATTCATAATATTTACATGACACTGTTGCTAGTATTTTTTTTATTAGAACAGGAGTCTGGGACATTGCTATGTTGTTGCTAAGCTCCACATTGTTCCCAAACATGCAGATCTATTATAAAAAAAAACAGTTTCAAACATGACCATCTCACCTTTTTTATTTTTCCATATAGCATTATCCAATGTGATCTTTCTTTTAAAGCAATTTAAGGGTGTTTTGTGTGCCATTCCTAACTGAGTTTGAGGGAGTCTTGTGTGGTTTGAGGGAGATGTGAGTATTATTTCTAGCTAGTCAAGCCACTATGTACAGGCTCTGTTGTGATCTTAATTAGGTTATTGTTTCAGTGGTTATAAATATTAGAGAAATCTGAAATTTAACAGTATTATTTATAGTAAAGATTGTTTGCCAACATAACATGGCAGTCCTGGTTTAGGACTAATGTTGCTGTAATTTAGCCCCAGGAGACATTGTCTCCAGTTGGCTATATGACACAATCTGTGTCGTTATATTTTCAAACAAGAGAATCTAGCACCCCCACTCAGCTCAAATAACTCAGAAATCGCGATACATAGATATTGTTTTGAACTGAATGGGGGTACTAGATTCCCTTGTTTGAAAATATAACAACACAGATCGTGTCGTATAGCCAGCTGGAGACATTGTCTCCTGGGGTTAAATTACAGCAACATTTGTCCTAAACCAGGACTGCCATGTTGGCAAACAATCTTTACTACAAAGTACTGTTGCTGAATATCTCTCATTGTGAGATTTAAAATTAGTAATTTTCAGTATTATTTATGTGAGGTACACCTCGTTCAGAGATTTAGTATTATTTATGTTATCAATTTATGAATGATTTCCTCATTAATGTTCAATAAAATGTGATAGCAATCATTCTAAGAACCACTGAAGACATAACAGAGAAATAGCCCTATGAACAGAACAGGAATCAATAAGTCTGTAGATGTTTAATAAACATCCACCCTTGGAGCCAGGTATCTGTTGCTTTTTTTTTTTTTTTTTTTTTGTAAAACGGTTGAAATGCTGAGTTGAAATATTGAGTTCTCAGATAAATTTTTTTTTACGTGGCACTCTATAGTCAAATTTCAAAAATGATTAACAAAAGTGGTAGAGGAAATATAGAACTACAAAAAACATTTTTTAAAACTATAATAAAAATATTTTTCACATTGATTCAAGTGACAAAGGAAAGAATTAAGAACAATGGAAAAAAGAGAAAAGAAAACCCAATAAATTTATCTGACAACTCAATGAAATTAAGAAAAAAATGAATATAAATGATGGAAAACAAATAAAAATGGTAAATATTTACCTTGTTTTGTTGCTAAAGTCCCTCATAATCAAGATGTTTTAAGACATGGTATAGGGGTGAAAGAGTCATAGATTAAGAAGTTTACATGTGTGTGTGTGTGTGTATGTGTGCGTGTCAATGAGAGATGTCTATACGTGTGTGTGTGTGTGATGCATCTGTCAGCTATGGTACTCTAGAGAGTGGGAAGTGACTTGTTTTGCTCTGCAGTTTATATATACATTTTTGAAATACTTACATGCAAGCACTTGTACTTATACACTCTAAGAGACACACGCATGCATTTATATATATGCATACATACACACATATATATATGAATATATATATGTGTGTGTGTGTGTGTATATATATACACTCACTCATACACACCCTTCATTCCTATTCTACAAACAGTTCTATTCATGCTGTCAGATGTAGTTACATACTGGATACTGGAGTTGGTGGAAGCCAATGAGTGTGGAATCGGTGCTGAGGGAACAGTGCAGAGATCCTACAACACACCCACATACACACACACACACATTCACACACAAATACACATGCATGCACACACACATACATACTGGTCTACAAATATATATTACTCTCTCATATATGTATGAGTGTGTGTGTGTGTGTATCAACTGGTGTGTTTGAACTAGGATTGGTGAATAGTCTGATTTAGGATGTATGAAGAGAGAGAGAGAGAGTGTGTGAGTAATGGTGTGGGTTACATGGAGTTAGATAATTAATACACTACAAGTTATTTAACTGTTAATAATTGGTCAGTTTAGTGGTTGATTGGGATGGAGGTAAAGGACAAATATTACTGAGCCACCTACACCACCTGCACCACCACCACCACCACACCACCACCACCACCATCACCACCACTACAACAACTACTGTAGAACTGTAGCACAATTTAATGTTTAATGTTCAAGAAATGAAAAGAAATGGGAAAAGTAGAGAAATGGAGAGAAAAAGACGGCAACAGGGATTGAAAACCAGGTCATGGACATAACTTAGAAGAAGGAGCTTACCTCTAAGAATAATGATAATTTAAGTTAAGTTAATTTTTTGGCTCAAAAAGCAAAAAGCAAGGCCATGTAGGGGGACATGTATGTACATGGTGGTGTTCATGCAAAGAGTTCAGGCCATTTGTGGTCACGAGAGACTTTGAACCGAGCGGTCGTCGGCGTAGTAGACGTCTATAGCACTGTATGTAGGTGATATTATTTTACTAACCTCTTGAAGAGATGGAACTATTGTGTAAGTCTGGTGCTGTGGAAAGACCCTCATTCTGGTAATGGTTTACATATAATTTCCATTAAGTTTGCTTAAAAATTTTTGTTATTTCTATATCTTCAAGTCTTCACAAAACTGGAATCGCTTTCCTCATCAATCTGCATTAAATTTGGTCTGAAATTGTCATGTAAATGTTTCTAGCTTTTTGCCAGTTCTTTGTTGGGTGAAGAACTGCATTCTTCATTTCAATATGAGAGTGCTGGGTCTCATCTACTTTTTGCTTGCTTTATCTTGGAGAGTATTTATTTCCAGGTTCTTGTTCTTTTCTCCTTTTCTTGACCTTACCTGCTCTACCTGTGCTTTCCATCCCCTCTTCATCTTTTTCACAAGACGATGATGGGGTGGTACTGCTGGTTATTGCTGCAGAGGGGAACCTTCTGTCTCCTAGTCATCTCCTAGAATCAAGGAAGAGGCAAATTCCTTCAATGTTTCTGGAACAACAAAGTCTGCTGGTCCTAGGATTTGGTATAACCTTAGAGCCAGCTGCCTCTGTTGTTGCTATTGCTGTTTTTATTTCTTTTAAATTTTCATTTCTTCTGGATATAAGAAATCTTTAAATAACCATTACTACCACATGTGTTTTCTCCCTTGAATAACCAGCCATAAAACTTTTCTGCCAGGACTCATTTCAGGAAACAACTACTTCAGAATTATTTCATGGTTTTAAAGGATCTTAAAATCTTGTATGTCTGAAAAGACCCCAATTGATTACTTATTACCAGAAGTCATGCCAGTGCTGGCTATCTACCCATATTGTATCCTGAAGGTAACCAAAGGTTAATGTTGTTACCAATGTTTTTTAACAGACACCTTTATGTTTCTTCAGGTGTAAAATGCAATCAATAATTGTGTATTTTTTACCAATTATTGATTGTCATATTTTTTGCCAATTAAGAGCGCGGGCTACGAATCCCAAGATTCTGAGTTTGATTCCAGACAGTGACCTGAATAATAATAATACCATCGGAAAAATACCTTAGGAATGAAAACTCAGGTTCAAAATTCCCCCAAGACACCTGATGAAGGCTGGAGAGTACATCAACCAAAACGTTGTGTTAACAAACAAGATGAGGACAAATATCCGTCAAATGTAAATAATTCCTTGTCTCTTAAATATAGAACTCATTCTTCACTCCACTTTTATTAATATTCTTATTTCAGTGTCCTTTTGTCACACATCCCTGTGACCTCTTCAGTGAATCTCCTTCCCACATGTCTCTTTCCGTTCTGTTTAGTTCAGTCCCCCAATTATAACAATATCTGTTTCAACATACAATTTCATATGAGCAATCTTACAAAATAAATACATAGACGTAATATATTTTTGTTTTTCTTGATGTTTAACAAGGGTCTTAGGTATTGATGCATGAAAACTTTTTCTCCACCAGCTAATTCATATCTAAAGATTGTTGGCAGCTCTTGCAAAAGAAAAGACTGGAAATACCTTCCCTGTTTCTTAATTCAAATATTTCATTTTCCATTATTCTCTTTGTTAAACCATTTTGTTACCATATTTCTGTTAAAATACAGTCTTTGCTTTAATTAATTTTGAAAATAATAAACAATTGTTTTTATTCCAGCACACGATCTCAGCTCAGGTCACTTGCTATGCAAGTACATCTCCGAAAATAATAAAGAATTTATCAAATTAATTTTACCATTGTTAAACTGATGTTTGGAACATAGATTAACATGAAATTCTGATGGAAGGTTTTTAATTCAGATCATTTTAAAGCAAAGAATTTATATCATACATAGAATCAGGAATGGTTTCAAGTGAGTTAGCATTAAAGGAGTGAACAAGTGTATATACTTGTCAGTGTTGTTGTTGTTTAAATTTGCATTTCAGATATTAAATTGTAATTATGTGTAGTTAAAGGGTTTGTATTGTTAGTCTTCCTGTTTTCTTCTTTATTCTCATCACTGCCACTGCTGCATCTGCTGCCATTGCCTCTGCTGCCACTGCCACCACCATCACCACCACCACAACAACAACAACAACAAAAGAACATCATCATCACCATGATGATGATCATCATCATTTTAATATTCCCCTTACCATGTTTGGATGAGATCAGACAGAATTTGTTCAAGGCAGATTTTCTACTTTTTATTTCCCAATTTTTTTTTATCTGTTGAAGAGGAAAAAGACTTTTTTTTGCCTTTAAACAGATTCATTGTTGCTCCCTTTCTTATTACTAATCTTCACTGTTTCACAAGTAGAGGCAGCCACGTTGAAAAATTATTCTAAGCACAATAAAATTTCATAAAAATTTTAAATGTTTAAACAAATCTTCTGTCTACCTCACATACCAAGGTAGTGATATGCCAACATTCCAACATCTATTGTTCGTAAGATAATCCAAAAAGAAACAATTATCATTCTGTAAAACTTGTAAATAATCCAAAAATTCTTGGAAAGTTTTATAATGCTTCCAACAAACACAAATAATGGCTTCAAATTTTGGCACAAGGCCAGCAATTTCAGGGGAGGGGATAAGTCAATTACATTGACTCCAATATGCAACTGATACTTAATTTATTGACCCTGAATGGATGAAAGGCAAAGTCGACCTCAGCAGAATTTGAACTCAGAACGTAGTGGCAGGCAAAATACCACTACGCATTTCATCCAGCATGCTAATGTTTCTGCCAGGTCACTGCCTTTAATAATAATAATAATAATAATAATAATAATAATTTCTTTTATTATCCACAAGGGCATAGATGAGGGGATATCACAAGGATTTAGGATCTTTTTTGCTTGACTGCACTTTCTAAAATTTTCAAATTTGGAGTATTGGTGTATTTTTCCATGCTGAATCTCAAGGCCAAATTCACCTATTCCAGAAAATTTTTTTTTTAAATGTTATGGAGTTTTAAAGTTTGATCATTTTTACTCAGTCAGAAAACAGGATTTGGAAGCTGTCATTTTGTGCATCACTGCATGTGTTGTCAACATTGCAATGATAGCATGTGTTTTAATATCAAACTGTAAAAAAATTGGTGGAATTCTGCTTTACGTATGCCTTATAACTTTTCATAACTTTTTTATTTTTTATAATTTTCAGAAAATTTTTGCAAATTTGTATTCTACACATGGGAATTCATACGATTATACAAAAACCAAATAAAAATTTTGGTGCATGATTTAAGGCCTATTTAGCTGTTATTTTTAGCACATCTCACAACTATCTCATGAGTTTTAAGTATTTAATAAGTGAAAAATGACCATATGGTTGAACAGGACAGCAATAGATCAGGTAAGCAGCTGGGTAACAGCTTGGCTTATTACTATGGAAGTCTGGTAAATTTGGTAACTTTAAGAGCTATTCACTTTTTATTTATTTATGGTGAAAATGAATTTCATGTCAATAATTATCATACAAAACTACATCAATAAACCAAATATGAAATGAATTAGAATAAAATTGAAGAAATTGAAAAGTGGCAACCAATCAGGAAAGGTGTGGATTTACATAGAGGATGAAGAAGAAGAAATGGAAAAGACAGTGGAATGCAATAGAAGTAGACATGATATACAAAGTACGAGATAACATGAATGAGGGAGTCCTCCTGATGCAGGAAAAACTCCAACTAGAGCCAATCAAGGAACCCCACAGATCCAGGATTATCCTGTTCACCAAAGGTATGAGCTCTTTCCTGCTCTTCAATGTACAGATGCATTCACTACAACCATGTTTGCCACAGTCACCTGTCTTTCCTCAAATTCACCAGAAAGTAACACTTCTCTCTTCATCCTCACTTTCCTTTCCAAGGAGAACTTTAAAATGTCAATGAGGGCTTGACCAAAGGAGAAACTTTCTGCTTTTAGGCAGAAGGCTTGGAGCTTTTTATTGGAGGGTGCTAGTCGATTGCATCAATCCCTGTGCTCAATTTGTACTTATTTCACTAGCCACAAAGAATGAAAGTCAAAGTCAACTTCAGTGGGATTTGAACTCAGAACATAGAGATGAATGCAATGCTGCTAAGTATGTTGTCTGGTGTACAAACTATTCTTTAATAATAATAATAATAATAATGATGATGATGATGATGATGATGATAATAATAGTAATAATAATAACAGAAGCCAGACTTAGTCTTAATTGAGAAAGAAAGCAAACTATGCTGGATCATAGATATAACATACCCAGCTGACCTCAAGGTATGCAATAAGGAAGAAAGAAAAGTCGAGAGATATGACAGGTTAGCTTGGGAAGTTAAGCAGTGCTTGCAAAAAACAGCACTGCTTGGAACTGCTCAAATACTCCAGAAGGTGCTTGAAAAATAAGAGGTGTTACCTTAGTTCACTGGTAGTGAACAGCTGACACTGTAGTATATCTCCAGCATTAGAAGCTGTGCAAAGGCAATGTTAATAATAATAATAATAATAATAATAATAATAATAATAATAATAATAATAATAATAACAACAACAACAAGAGCATTCTGCCAAGGCAGCACCAACGTCCTCTCAAAAATTTGCCAGAGATGATTTTTAAAATGACAATATCTGAAATTAACTCAAATGCTCTCACAAAGGAGAATACTAAAAATGAACCTGACTGGTAAGTAAAAAAAATAGGAAAAATAATCCAAATCCTTGTCCGATACTGGATCGATTCTAAAATCTAATCAGTTTGTGCTAGCCACGAGGCCAAACATCCTTGAAAGTTTTATTCAATCCATCCAGCAGTTCTTGAGATGTCTTGTCCATGGACAAGCAAACAAACAATCATGACTGAAAACAATACCTCCGTCTTTGCTAAGGCAGAGGTAACAATCCTTTCCTTAGTGGCTAAAAAGTGTCCAAGACATTGATGGTAGCATAAGGACAAAACAAAACACTGGAGCATTATTAAGAAGGTAACAACAACATCAACAAGGAAAAGATCCCCAATTATGGAACAGGGAGCAAGAATCACTTGGAGTTAATTAAAGGCCCAAAGGATTACTTTAACTACAAAGAGTAGCTGCTCCCTTCCAGTTATATTCTCTGATCTACTGGCACAAGGTGAAGTCAATTATCTGGAACTATTCACAACACTCTGACCCACTTTTTAGTAAATCCATTGGGGCAACCCTTCCCTTTCTACCCTTATCATCCTCTCCAAATGGAACTTGAGAAATTCAATGGTGGGGTTCAGCCAAAGTGGAAATAGTTTGTTCTCAGTTCTTTCAATAATGTCTACCATAGAACCTCTGTTGCCATAACTACTAGACGAGAAGTGCCTACCATTCACATGAAAAAAGGTTGGGAGATTTTCCTGATGGGCTTGGTTCAGGCATGGTTGAGCGCTCAAGAAGTTTGCTTCCCAATCATGAGGTTCTTGGTTCAGTATGTCTTCTACTATAAGCCCTGGGCTAACCAAAGTCTTGTGAGTGGATAAACAGAAAACAGCTTTTCATATATACATGCATGTGTGTGTGTGTGTGTGGCCTTGTCTTGATATTGTATGATTGTTATAAAAGAATCATCACCATCATAGAAGTAGTGTTGTTCATTTCCAATCGTCACTGAAAACATGTCCAGCCTTAGGAAAATATTACATCACTTGAAAACAGGTGAGCATTGGTTGATAACAAGGGGTATCTGAATGTAGAAAATCTTCCTCAACGAATTCGCTCTAGAGAAATAGATGTTGTGATGGCAATGATGATGATACATAAACAAAAAACAAGAAATAAAATATCAATGAAGATGTAAGTCAAGATTGTGAAATTTATTACCAAAATTTCAATGCTATATTAAAGTACCGCAAAATGACGATTGGTGTGCAGGAAAGAAACATATATACAACAAGGATCATTATTGCTTGCATAGTTTGGGTATAGAGAGTTTTGACTGCATAATTGACAGCTCCAGTTAAGAGGTTACAGATGAGGAAAAATAGTAAACCATTGTAGTTGATAGCATCGAGGATACAAAGTTTGGAGACTGTAAAAGCAGTGTCTGTATTAGGAGATTTACTTTTCTTATGACCTAATAAAGAAACAGCAAAAATAATAATAAGCAATTGTGAAAGAGATATAACATGTCTAATTTTTTAATAAATAATGGTTTCTAATGATATTTCTTGAAAGTGATCATATAATAAAGTTTTCACAATTTCAAATTTAGAAAAGTGGTGATAGGCAAAGGCATGGTGGAGTGGCTATGAAGATTACTTCCCAATTATGTGGTCTTGGGCTCAGTTCTCTGGGTGGCACCTTGGGCAAGTGTCTTCTATAAGTAATGCTTTCTATTGTAGCCCAAAGGCTGACCAAACAACTGTGAGTAGATTTGGTAGACCAAAACTGAAAGAAGCACATTGTATCTTCATCGTCTAATGTTTGTTTTCATAAGTTAAATGATTTGACAGGATCCAGAAAACCACACAGATGCTTCATGCTAAGTTGAGTGTGTGTGTGTGTGTGAGTGTGTGTGTGTGCCATTGTCGAAATTAGTGGTTCTCAACTGGGGTCCATATGACCCGGGTTGAGGGAGGGCACAAGATTTTGTTGTTAAAAATTGTGCAATAAAGTTGGTTATACTTCCGTTCAAATTCCGCCGAGGTCGACTTTGCCTTTCATCCTTTCGGGGTCGATAAATTAAGTACCAGTTACGCACTGGGGTCGATGTAATCAACTTAATACCTTTGTCTGCTCTTGTTTGTTCCTTCTATGTTTAGCCCCTTGTGGGTAATAAAGAAATATATACTTCCACAATGTACAAAACATTTTAACAACTTTTTTGTACAATACCTAATATTTAAGAATAAAGATGTTTTGTTTTGTTTAATTTCAAATGGCTGTTTTAGGGTCCAGTAGAGTAAAATTGGAATGGGTCCACTAGTAAAAAAAAGGTTGAGAACCTCTAATCTAGACATTACATTATGGTAGTAAACGAGCATCACCATCATACATGCAGTGCTATTCATTTCCAGTCTTCCATGAAAAACATATTTAGCAATAAGAAAGCATTACTTTGCTTGGAAACAGGTGAGGGCTCAGGTCTACTGCATGGCATCTAGGAAGGGCATCCAACCAACACCACCAAAGTTTACTAATATCATCTCTTATTTTTATTCTCTTTTTTTCTCTCGCTGACTTTCTTGTATGTTTTCTCTCTCTCTCTCTCTCATCCCTGGTCCGTTATTTCTGCCACTTTTCCCCCTCCCTTACTATTTCTTCTTTTATTCTCTCTCTCTTTCTATATATATATATATATATTTTACTGCTTCTCTGCCCCCTCTCTATTTCCATTCACCATTATCGTCACTAACCTTGCTGCTGCCACCACAGCTATAATTTTTTTTAAAACTCTATTTGAGTTACTTCCTTTCACATAGAACAAATGATAAATAGGAACATAATGTTCCTATTTGATGTTCTGAGCTAAAATTCTGCCGAGCTTGACTTTGCCTTTCGTTCTTTCAGGGTCGATAAACTAAGAACCAGTCAAGTAGTGGGGTCGATGTAATCGACCATCCCCCTCTTCACAAATTCCAGGCCTTGTGCCTAGAGTAGAAAGGATTATTATTATTATAATTATAAAGAGTAACAGATTGGCAGAATCATGAGAATATTGAACAAAATGTCTTGCGGCATTTATTCCAGTTCTCTCTCTATATATATATATGTATAATATATATGTGTGTGTATATGTGGAAGCACTCTGTCGGTTACGACGACGAGGGTTCCGGTTGATTCGAATCAACGGAACAGCCTGCTCGTGAAATTAACGTGTAAGTGGCTGAGCACTCCACAGACACGTGTACCCTTAACGTAGTTCTCAGGGATATTCAGCATGACACAGAGAGTGACAAGGCCAGCCCTTTGAAATACAGGTACAACAGAAACAGGAAGTAAGAGTGAGAGAAAGTTGTGGTGAAAGAGTACAGCAGGGATCACCACCATCCCTGCCGGAGCCTCGTGGAGCTTTAGGTGTTTTCGCTCAATAAACACTCACAACGCCCGGTCTGGGAATCGAAACCGCAATCCTACGACCGCGAGTCCGTTGCCCTAACCACTGGGCCATTGCGCCTCCACTGTGTGAGTATATATATATATATATATATATATATACACACTAGCACTATGACCCGGCAACACCGGGTCATAGTGCTAGTGCATGCATATACAGTTGTGTGCGTGCGCATATACACACAATTACTGTCCAAATCTCTGACCAATCACATACAGCTAGCTGGCATTCAATTGGTATATCAAGTTTTGGGAATTTTGATTGGGTTTTGGATAGAAAATTCACAAAAAAAGTCACTTCTATTGATTTTTTAATGGCTTTGCGGGGTGACTGGGGAAATGTAAAGATGTGCACGACCACCCTTGGACGGTTTTGAATGACCATAGAAAGTGCGAGCCCTCTAACTGAAAAATTGTGGATTTGTATAAAGGACGGACACACACACACACACACAGACATTTTGCCGTTTATATATATAGAGATATATATGATGAATCTCTTGGTAAATAAAGACTGTCACCTGCTTCAGACTCACTGGTTTACATCCTCTGAACCAATAGTCCTGAGTTAATGCAGTTGGAGGTGGACACCACTCTGCAACTTACCCTTCACATATTGCATAAATGTCTCCAGTGGTAGACCAATGCTGAAACAATACTATGATAACATGAATATTGTCAGCCCTCGGCCAAGTATTCAGGTTTCCATTAGCCATGGATCAGTTTGCCAACACTCTCCACATCCATCTGTGTTGTGTTGCATGCATACAATCAGCCAAGCTCTTCCTACCAGGCCATTCTTTGATGTAATCAGACCACGAACACCTGTGACGGCTTCTTGTCTTCTTAGTCTCCAGACTTCCTGTCAGGATGGTCGTGGGCAGTGACTTGCAGTGCACTACAATAGCTTTGTGGCCATGATTCTCAACAAGAAGCATCTTTGAACTTTCAGTTTTTCTAGTACAGCAGCATTTGTTACTCTGTCTTTCCAACTTATTCTTCCAAATTTGAAATCCACATCTCAAAAGCTTCTTTCTTCTCCAATGCCATATACATTGTCCACATAAATATACAGGGAAACAATAAACCATCCATGCCCAACCATTATAAACCCCACAAACAATATTAGGGATGAAATGATCAACTTACTACTTTTTGTTTTAGCCTGATTTTGAGAGGAAACCAACAGTGAAATAATTAATTCAGCAGCAAGTAAAATAGCTAATTCTTGAGTAGTGAGGGCCACCTGCAGATAGAGAAACACAGAGACATATACTTTATTGATATTTAGGATTGATCACAAATAAAAATATTCATAAATATAAAGATATAAGGTTTTAGTTGCATGTTGTCTATCACTAAAGCCGATGTTAGAGCCATGCCTGTAAATACACACATATACAAATATAAACTCCTTGTTTTGACATTGTGTGATAGTTGTAGATGAGTGTATAAAAGCAGTGTCATTCATTTCCAATATTCTGCAAAAACATGTCTGAACATGGGGAAATATTACCTTGCTAAGAGCAACTGAGGTTTGATGACAGGAAGAGCATCCAGCTGTAGAAAACCTGCCTCAGCAAATTCTGAGCCATGCAAGTGTGGAAAAGCAGACATTAAAACAATGATGATGAGGAGAATGTGTGCGTGTGTGCATGCATGTATCTGCACACATGCATGCGTGTATGGAACAAGTTTTTTCACAGGCATCAGATACTAGTTTTCAGTCACAGTCTTACTATTACTATTTCTCCTATATTTTCTAACAAGTCTTCTATATTTCATACGAAATGCTGTCTATTGTTCCAGCAACACTTCTAGAAGTTCCCACTTTGATATTCTGGTTTATGACACTGGTATACCGGTTGGTTGGCTGGTTGGTTGGTATTGTCACTGTCACTTTAAAATGTTACAACATAAACCCGGGAATGTTATTTATATCAGTGTTTCACATTGGCTTTCTCTGAACTTTACATTTTCATTCTGTTCACATCAGGATGCAATATCAGGCCATTACAGAAGAACAATACTGAACACACAAATGACATATTTTACTGTTAAACTGACACCTGGCACCAATGGTCAGACCACATCCTGATAATAAAAGAAAAAACACTAACAGTAAGGAAAATATAATGTCCAGAGACAACCAATAAGAAAAAGATAGAAATAAAGATCCCCAGTTTCGTTCCTCAAATAATTATTGTTAACCACTGGTTAATAAGGGAGCTTCTATGTACTCACTTGACCTGCGAGAAATACCAACCAAATCTCTCTCAGATTGCATACCACTGTCTTAA
This sequence comes from Octopus sinensis, assembly GCF_006345805.1. Lineage (NCBI taxonomy): Eukaryota > Metazoa > Mollusca > Cephalopoda > Octopoda > Octopodidae > Octopus > Octopus sinensis. Next base: position 28,909,669 of record NC_043005.1, read on the forward strand.
AAAAATGAAAGGCCTCTAATATAATAAATGCAAAAACTAATTTCTGTGTGTCAGTGTGACATACTTTTTACCCCACTCTCTCACAATGACACTTCTACTATTCCTCCTGAGGTGAGAGTAATAGTAGGCATAGAGATGGTGAGGGTGATGGCGAAGACAGAGAGAGACAAAGAAATTTAGGAAGAGTTGATGTTTTAATAAAAGTAGTAGTGTTGATGGTGGCAGTGGGAGTAATAATAAGAGAGAGAAAGAGTGAGTATGTGAGAGAAAGAGGGAGATGATGTACAACTTTGTTTAACTGTGTCTCTTTGACAGAAATTCCTGTGGCCAACATACTGAACATTATCATTTTTGTTTTGTTTTTTGCTTTCTTTAATACACACACACACACATATATGTATATATACATACATGCACACATATATAAAATACACTTTAATTGAAATAAAGTTTCCTCCAAATTAAACATATCTAATATAATAAATGTGAATGTCAGTGCGTCACACTTTTTCAACTTTAATAAATTCTTTCTCCTGGAAGCACAAAGCCTCAAATTTTGGAGGAAGGGATTAAGTCAATTACATCGACCCTAGTACATAACTGGTACTAATTTTATTGACCCAAAAAGTATGAAAGGCAAAGTTGACCTCAGCAGAATTCAAACTCAAAACCGACAAAATATTGCTAAGTATTTCGCCCATTATGCTAACGATTCTGCCGGTGCTTTTATATGCCACCGGCATGATGGCCAATCAGGCGGTTCTGGTAACAACCAGACTCAAAAGGTGCTTTTTACATGCTACCTGCACAAGAGCCAGTCTGGTGGCACTGGCAAAATGCTGATGCTACATTAGATCTTCAGTATTATAAATTCAAATAAATATGTTAATCATAAAATATTTTCTTGGATCTTGTATATAAAAAATGGTGTTTAATGAGACAATATCACAAACATATTTTAGTAATTACTGCCTGTTATGTTGTCCAGTTTGTGTATATTTATTTCTTTATTGCCCAGAGGGGGCTAAACATAGAAGGGACAAACAAGGACAGACAAAGATTAAGTCAATTACATCGACCCCAATATGTAACTGGTACTTATTTAATTGACCCCGACAGGATGAAAGACAAAGTCGACCTCGGCAGAATTTGAACTCAGAACGTAATGGCAGACGAAATAATGCTAAGCATTTCGCCCAGCTTGCTAACGATTCTGCCTGTGTATATTGGATCCAAGGGCAGAGTGATGTTGACACTGAAGAAGGTGGATGATGGAAAAGGTGGAATCAACCAGAACCCAACGATCTTCATCCTTTGGAACTTAATAATGTGATTGGCAAGGAAAGAATCTTATCCAACTAAGACAAATATTGTTGCAAATATTTTGGTAAGGATGTGTGCATGTGTGTCTTGTCAAGCCTTCCTCCTCAACTCAGCCTCTAACACCCTATCAATTTTCTAATTATGGTTCTACTCCCTCAGATACCTTACATAATACCATTTATCCCCTTGCACTTTATCTTGTATCCCTATTGCTGTCCATTATCACCTCCTCCTCCCTAACTCACACCTATTCCCTTCACTTCTCCCTGAAAATGATATTCACTGTATCCATCTCAGTCCCCATCTCTAATCATCTTTCCACCCTCTAAAGCACTAACCTACCCATCACCCTTTCTATTCCTCTATCCCTCTTTCTCATACTCACCTTGTACTCTCTCACCAACATCTCTCTCTCTTTTTCCATCCGTGTATTCATCTCTTCAGCAAGACACCAATTCCTGTCCCTCTGTCGTACTTTCACATCCTTCAATAGTATATCTCCACTCACTTGAGGGGTCTTGTCTTGCAAGTAACTAGGTGGCCTCACTAGTGCTGGTGCCATGAAAAAACAAACACCCTGTACACTCTGTAAAGTGGTTGATATTAGAAAGGACATCTGGCTGTAGAAAGCACATCAAAACTGAGACACTGGAGTTTGGCACAGCCCTCTGGCTCATTGTTTCCTATTGAACCTTCTAACCCATACAAAGCATGGAAAGAGAAACATTAGATGATGATGATAATGAAGATTAGTTGAAATTAAAGGCCAGACTGGAGTCTGATGCACCCTACCAGCATGTCAGCCCAGTCAAACCAGCATGGACAACGGACAACAAATGATGATAATGATGATGAATATACTTACTATCCAAATAATATATGGTAAATTGACCAAACGTCTTGATATTGGTCCAATAACATGTCGACATACTCGGAGGAGAAGCCAACAGCCTATACAGAATCCCGTCAGTCCTTGCAGGCATTTTAGCCAATCAAACAGTGTATTCCTGTAAAAGTAGACATTTACTATTAATATTTTTATAATGGTCACAGAGTTTCAAAATTATGACAAGAGCCAAATATTAAAACATTGATTTCAAATTTTGGCACAAGGCCAACAAATTCAAGGGAGAGGTTGAGTTGATTACATTGACCTCAGTGTTCAACTAATACCTGTTTTATCAACCCCGAAAAGATGAAAGGCAAAATTGGCCTCAGCAGAATTTGAACTCAGAACATAAAGGTGGATAAAATGATGCAAAGCGTTTTGCCCAGCATGCCAATGGTTCAGCCTGCTCAATGCCCTTCAATCTTTAGATATGATTTGGTAGCATTAATCAGGATTTTGGTGTCCACAATCATGAGGAAACACAGACTCTCTCTCAGCCTTCCCACGATAGACTCTGTGGAACATCAAGGATGTGACAGCTGGAGAGAGAGAGAGCTGCATGCATCAGTTGACTGGAGTAACATAAAACAAAGAGCCTTAATCAAGGATATTACTGCACTGCGTAGTCTAAGAACTGAACTCATGACCTCATGTTTGTGAGTTCAACACCCTAACCACTAGACCAGGTATCTTCATATATTTATGAGTAAGAATAAGTAATTTATTAAGTTGATATTTGTATGTGTTCGTTCATTTCAATGTAATGATAAATCAGTCATTTGGAAGTCATGGCTGACTGTATAAAGTAATGAGATTTACAGCTGAATAATTGGGCACAACTGCAAATCCTTACTGCAGGTTGTGTATTAAGCTTTCAATTGAGTTTATATAACCTTTAAAATTATATTACTTTACCTTATTATAAACCATTCATAACATTACAACAATTACCACAAATTTATGGTAAAAAAAACATCTCCATATTTTTTAAATTGTTAAAAAGGTCAAAGGTATCTTAGCATCACTAAGGAAGACCTTTGTCAATCAATCTACATCTATCTATTTAAAGTTCTATATGGCTATAATATGTGGAGGTGTGTAGCTTAGTGGTTAGGGTGTGCAACACTGTGACCACATATCAAGATAAACAGCACATGACCTTGCAGGTGAAGTCCATACCACCCAAAAGGTCCCTAAATAAGGTTCGTTTAAGGATGTTGAACGAAACACCCATGTTTCCAGAGGTGAATTATACAAACCCCAAAGGATGATGCTTCCCCACTACTTCTGCTCATAATCAGAGATGCATGTATTGTCAGCCACTAAGGGACAGGCTCAACTGGTTAAAGTCAAGCAACTGACAAGCAAGTCTGTGGTATTGAGCAGAATATTTGCTGTAGCCCATCTTTTATACCAAGACAAAACGATGTACATGATAACACTTCCAATCAGTTAAGAAGCTATGAGAGCCAGTACCTGGTACTGCATCAGGGCATTTATCGTCGTTGTCATCATCATCATTATTATTATTTTTTTTAAATTTCTAAACTATAATTTATGGACAAACATTCTATATTTCAGAGGCCATTAAGGGATAGTCAATAACAACAAAAGTAACATTCTAAACACTCATTCTATAATATGAGGAAGGAGACAAACTGCTAAACTAGACAAAGATTGATCAAACGAACTGCATAATATCAAAGTAGTCATAAATCAGCTGAGGTAAATGTCATATACAATTATAAATACCTTGTTCTAAAGAGAAACTGTCCCAGTTGTACACCAGCAAAGTAGAGGGCAATATAACCAAATGATGAGAAGATGCCTTCACGATTAGCATCAAGCAGACCTTTTCTTGTTCCTCGTCCATCCCAGCCATTGATAATGTATTTCTCTAGACCACAATACAAGCACCACTGGTAACCAGCACATATAATGATACTGAGGATCCAGCTGTTACATCTTCCAGAAAAAATGCAGCAAAAAAGGGTTGAGAGAACCTGGTTTTGGAGGATGAAAATAGAATTAATAATCATCAATGGCAACATCATCATAATCTCCACCACCATCATTATCGTCATCATTATTGTCATAACCACCACCACCACCACTATCATGGTTGTCATTAACATTGTCAGTTGAAAAATAGGTACAACACATTAACTCCACAGTCTTCACTTGACTACTTGATTTTGATCAGACAGCAGACTGACAGACAGACAGAAATCAAAAGTAAATTACTGATTCCGTCTCTATAAACCAATCCAAACAGATCAGTTTTGGTTTACAAAAGATTAGAAATTGTTAAAAAAAAATTTTTTTTAAATAAAAAAAAAACAGTCAATAAAACAAGGCAAACAATAATATGTATCTTTGAGTAATTCAAAGACCCTGTACAGATTTCTAAAGAAGCAAACCTTCATTGAACTGTTAATTTCAACATATCTTAAAGATTGCTTTTATACACTTATGAGATAGTATTTATATCTATTAAGTGACAAGAGATCAGATAATCCAGGTATTTACATCAGGTAGCATTTAGGCAAGTAGTGAATATCAAACTGTATAAAGGTGACTTTCTCTTGCAGAAACTTAGGTTCCAGCATGGGCATAACTATGTCATTGTTCTCATCCATGTCTATAAACATGATGTTTGACTTGTTACTTGTATGTTGGTGAAACAATGTATATTCTATTCTTTTTACTTGTTTCAGTCGTTTGACTGTGGCCATACTGGTGCACCGCCTTTGGTCAAACAAATCGACCCCAGGACTTATTCTTTGAAAGCCTAGTATTTATTCTATTGGTTTCTATTGCCGAACTGCTAAGTTACGGGGACATAAACACACCAACATTAATTGTCAAGCAATGGTGGGGGACAAACACAGACACAAACATATACATATACATACACACATAATATATAATACATATATATATATATATGATGGGCTTCTTTCAGTTTCCATCTACGAAATCCACTCACAAGGCTTTTGTTGGCCCAAGGCTATAGTAGAAGATACTTGCCCAAGATGCCATGCAATGGGACTGAACCCAGAACCATGTGGTTGGGAAGCAAGCTTCTTACCACACAGACCTTTCTATACACTTCTCAGATAGTACTTATATGTAAGTGGATTGTTAACTACATTCACACCACAAAGATTTCTTTTATAAAGTTATTTCTTTCTTAGCAAGTTGACTGAGTTGTGGCAAAAAGATTGAAAGGGTTCTTGTAAATTCCTTTCCTTGGCTCCTACAATGGAACCAATTCTAAGAAAGAGAGACATGGGACAAATGGCTCCAGTACTTGACTTTAACAATCTCAAAGGTGATGAAAGGCCAAGTTGACCTCAGAAGGATTTGAACTCAGAATGCAGGAAACTGGAACAAATGCCAGAATGTATTTTATCCTGCTCTGTAACAACTCTATTAGTTCATCACCTTATATGGCAATGGGATTTTTTTTGTGTACAGTTGGATTGTTAATTTCAATCACAGCACAAAGATTACTTCTAGACCAAGTTATTAAATATTTCCAGATATCTCCTGTGACTGAAGGATTAACTGATGGTGAACATTTGATCCCAAATTTAACTACATTCAATTCTTTCTCCCTTGAACTACAGGCTTCTAAAATATTTCCCTCCTCACATTTTGCTTTTCATGCTCTCAACATGAAAAAAAAAATGAAACTGATCATCAGCTACATCAGCTTTAGGTTGATGTTTCCTCACTGAGAGAAAACATGCAAATAACCAAAATAATTTTTAACAAAATGAAATGGGATAAGTAAAACTAGAAATGAAACAAGATGCTATACTAGGTCAATTAGTATCTTTTTTCAAACAGTTCCATGAGAATGTCATAGATTTATTAGGAGGGAATTAAACACTTACCTTTACAACTGCTAGAGTGAAGAAAAAGTTCCAATGGACACCATACTCAGAATAATGTTCTTGGTAGTCTGTCCCTTTCACAACGATCATTCGACTGAGGCCAAGGGTCAGTAGTGGAACACAAGCCTTCATTGAGAGAAACAACACAGACAACCAGTCTAAGAATGATCTAGATTAAAGATAGAAATTGGTTAGAATTTTAACATAGTCTAAATGTCAAAGACTTTTTACTGACTAAGACAAGTATTTTGGAGTTATACATTCCATCAGAACAATCTTCAGTGGCATCAAAATGGCCAACAAATTATACTATAAGCAAATTAGGAAGATTATGAATGTTATATCCAGATAAGCAACTGCTAAATATAGAGATTTAGATTACAAGTTCTTTGCATAAATGAAAAACAGGGGTACATCTTCTCTTATGAGGAGGCAATCACCCTCAAAACAGAATTCTCAATTATTTTTCTACTTTCTTAAAAGAACAATAAGATGTTTTCACACCAGCTGCAATCTTCATAGCCATGGCTTTCAAATAAATAACTGTAGATTTTTCTATATTATGCATGTGTCAGAAATTCTGAATTATTCTGTATACAATACATATATATTTATTACATTTTTTAGTCAAGAGGGAGGAAGATATCCTCAAACCAGAAACTGCTAAAGGCACCCAAGGTGCCGGGTTGTAGTGTTAAACCTGGCAACAACTCAACAATAGCACCATGGCAAGATTTGAACTCAGAATGCAAAGAGATGAAAAAGAATACTACAAAGCAACTGGTTCAATGTTCTCATAGTTCTGCCAGTCTTGAATTGGTAACTTTTTTTTATCAACCCTAAAAGAATGAAAAGCATAGTTAAATTTGAACAAATACCACAAAGTATTCTGTCCAACACTCAAATAAACTACAATATAAACATTATCATCAACATTATTATTCTTCATCAACTTTACATGCTGGCACTGGTTGGATGGGCTGTCATGGCTCAAGTTAGTTCTTATTTCCTAAACAGGTCAGATGACCATGTGTCAATCATACACTTCAATTTTGATATGGTTTGCACTGTCCAAAGAGATGGTGGTCAGAAGGGGCAAGCAGACTTCAGTACTTGGTGTGAATTGCTGGTTTCAGTTTATTGGCCAACATTTCACTGTAGCCTATGTAGATCCCTTTTCTAGGTAATATTCTGGTATAGGCCCTTTTGCATCCACCAAAAATGGTTTGTATTTTTCTACAGAAAGTTGAATCTTGAATTTCTTTGTTACTGGTGATTCTGTGTGTCTGTGCCAGTGCCACGTAAAGAGCACTTGTGCAGGTCTCACATAAAAGTAGCCCCTATGTTGTTCTACCTGCTCAATATACCAACTAAACAGCTTACTTCTACTGTAACCTGTTATCTGAACAAGTGAAAGATCACAGTGAAGAATGTAGTCCTAAATATGAAGATAAGAGAATGATACAGTCATGTCTAGAAATGTCTTTGAACAAAAATCTACTGTTAGAGTTAACCTGGATCTATAAGAAAAACAATAAAATGAATTAACACAATGAAAATATAGAATCTTTTCAACTCTAGGCACAAGGCCTGAAATTTTGGGGGAAGGGACCAGTTGATTACATCAACCCCAGTTGACCCTAAAAGGATGAAAAGCAAAGCCAACCTCGGCAGAATTTGAACTCAGAACGTTGTGGCAGATGAAATACCGCTAAGCATTTCACCCGGCGTGCTAACAATTCTGCCAGCATGCTGCTTTAATGAAAATATAGAATGAGAAAAGGTAGTTACTTGCAGCGCAGAGTTGTCTGTCTGGCTTCAGGTGAGATCAATGCATTTGCAACTATGTAAAATCCAACACCTGCGTCCATAACACTGGTTCCATAGGTCTCAGTTTTGGCAAAACGCCTGGGGAATATTGGAAAGTCAACTGCAAGGATGCAAATACCTGTGACAATGTTGATAATGGCACGAAAATATGTAACAAACTTGAGATGTCTGCCATTGATGTATGTTAAAATAGGCCTTTGTAATTCTCTTGGGTTGGATAAATTAGTCCACAGTTCCTGAGTTTGTGATGTAAATGTTGATAGTTGAAGAATAACAGCAAAGATTAGCAGCAGTAACACTAATAAGATGTGGTCACTGAATATTGTAATGGCGAGCACCGTAAAAACAATCAAAATGATAAATTCAAAAACTGGTTTGAACCTGAAATAGATAAAGTAAAATGTTTAACCATTTTGTTACCATATTTCTGTTGAGATGCTCTGTGTTTCTTTCAATTAATTTTAAATATAACAAAGAATTTAGTAAAATAACTTCAATGTCATTAAGCTAGTGTTAGGAACATAAATTGTGACTAAAGTTTCGTGGAAACTTATGAAAACAAGGCATTTGTAATACAGAGCCAAAGCTGGTTTCAGCTGGGTTGGTATCGAAAGGGTTAAACACAACCAAAGTGAGAAGTGTGTTGAATTTAGAGGTTTAGGTTGTGTTAATAACAAGAGCTGATAAATATAAATAAACAATGTTTATAAAGTTACAGAGCTGTACTAAATATTAATATAATGACAAGATATTCTGTAGGTAAACTTACAGGTAAGTTGATGTTTAAGTTAGTTTAATAGTAGCAGTGTCAGGATTAAATTGATGTCAAAGTATAAATAAAAACACTCCTTTAGTATGCTGACCACTTATAACATAAAGAATACACCAGCAAGTGTAGCACTTTGGCCAGGTTTACCTTGACTACCATCACCAAAACCTACAGGATATACAATAAAAAATTCAACATTGAGGATACAGAATGCCCAAACTTCCAAACAGCATTCTATATAAGCCAGATCATGTACGTGACAGTTGCTGTGTGGTTGTTTGACTTGCTAAAAATAGTAGTGAAATCTCTTTCCAAAGACACCCTATCATCTTAGAAAATAAGAATAAGTTCTTGACATACAAACTAATCAAATTTGGAATGTCTTTGACCCAACTTCTGTTCACTCAAGACAGTCCTTGGGTTAAATAATAACAACAAGAAGATCATGTTAGAGTGCACAGTATTGTCTCATACTAAGTGGAGGTACAATATATCAGTGAATCCCAAATGTTTGACTAACTACTGATGCACAGCAATGGCTTAAACAGAGACACTAGGCTCACTTACTCAAGATATTATGTGAAAGTTTCCATTGAAATCTCAGTATAGATGAGGTTACTTCACAACTGTCCATCATTTTGTTCATAAAACATGGTCACAAAAGGGTTAAATGAAAAACTGGATTTGGTTATAGAGACCTTCTCCTAGTATATTACTGGTTTATACTTATGGTAATTCTAGAAGATTAATGGTTCCAGTCAGTTACTCTGTCAAACTGTAATATTGGCTAATTAAGAGATTTGACCCATCTCACTTACCCAATCTTCTTCATATTTAAGCATTAAACAGTACCTTTTACTGTCTGTTTATTCAATGAACCCTAACTGATTTAAAGGGAGCTTGAGGAATAGATGAAGAGTGTTTACCAACCAGGAATGTAGCACTTCTAATGTAAATGGTTTCATTTTTTGACACAAAGCCAACAATTTTGAGGTGAGGAGGAAGTTGATTACATCAACCCCAACACTCAACTAGTACTTACTTTGTAACCCTAAAAGATGAAAGGCAAACTATACCTAGGCAGCATTTGAAACCAGAATGTAAAAAGCAGGAAGAAATTCTGGTAAGCATTTTGTCTGGTGCATTAACGGTTTAGCTAGCTCACTACCTTTCATCATGATAGTGGAGAGTGGGATTGAACTTGGAACCAGGAAGTTACAAATTGAACTTCAAAACATGTATTCAAGCGAATACCCTCCATTAGGCATCTATCATACTCTGAAGCCTTGCTTCCCTGGGCATAGACACATTGAAGCTCTGACATTTGGCAACTGACTTGGTAAACACCCACAAAATTATTAACCATAGTTCCAACAACCACCTTGAGCACATTTTTGAGCTCCATGTGTCTAACACACATGGGGATGCCCACAAAATCAGAAAACAGCACAGCTCCCATGACTTTTGGAAACCTCTTTTCACACTCAGAGCTGCTGAAGCATGGAACAAACTACCTGCATCAGTTGTTAGTTGCTGAGACACTGCATCTTTTAAAACCTCCATGCTTCCTGAAATTTGCCAACACTACACCTGATACCCCCACCTCCATATGCATGCACACTTGTATATCATGACTCATACACTGTTCCCTTTCCTGACCTTTGTACATAATTCTATGTACTGAACATGCACCTTTGATGAATTGTAATGCACCTGAGCACTAGACATGATTATTTCATTATTATTATTATTATTATTATTATTATTAAAACTTCACAGCCATTATTACATAAGCCTTCTGAATCTAAACAACACTGTTATCTAAAGTGTTTAAGATAATTAAATAAGTACACAATACTAAGTAAGCTAGTAAATTCAGAATGTTAAAACATGTCAAAATAGAGTATCATAGTTTACCAATGTTATCTAAACAAAACTTGATGCAATTGTCAATGCTGTCAAACTGGTGGTCACCTTAAATAGGCCTGAATACATGCAAGAATGCAGTTCCACAACAATATGAACCAAACAGTGTTATCAGAAATGAAAGAAGTTAAGCTCAATGTCAAAAAGTTTGGATATTCTTTACTTTTATTGGTTTCAGTAACTGCTGCCAGACTCGGAAATGGCCTTGAAGGGTTTGGTTGACCCCAGTACTTATTTTTCAGTCTGTTGGACTCTTTAGTAAAACTGCTAAGTTCTAGGAACGTAAACAAACCAACACCGGTTGTCAAGTAGAGGATGTACAAACACAAGGGCATGCACACACACACACATATAAACAATAGACTTCCGCATAGCTTTCATCTATCAAATTGCCACAAAGCATTGGTCAGCTTGAGGCTATAGCCAAAGACACTTGCTCAAGGTGCTGCACAGTGGGACTGAACCAGAAACCATGTGATTGCAAAATGAACTTCTTAACCATACAGTCATGCTTGCACTTAGATGTTCTCACATCAATAACAAAGAACTATAAATATAACATTAGTCCAACTATAAAAGATAAATTATGTCAGTCTCTACAGCTTTGTGACTTACAAATTTCTTTTGTGATTTTGCAGTTGCCGTAGAGTAGCATTGCACCATTCATTAAGTTTCAGTGAGAAACAGCAGGATTTGGTTGCATTGGTAGTTTGGGAGACGTTGGGGACTGAGCAGCAGCAGTAGTTGAGGAAATTGATGATGTTGACATGGAAGAAAAATTACTATAGGGGTTCACACAAAAGAAGCAGCTCTACAGGAGATGGAGAAGTTGTTAATGTCAGTCTGTTGTTATTCTGATTACGATTAGTAGATGTCCGTGGGGAAGAATATTTAAGAATCATTTGTTTAATTGTTGTTTAATCCATGCTGTATTTCTGCCAATATGAGTCAGATAACATGCATGTGCACATCGGGAGATTTCATTAGTTTGTTCATGTAATGAATTATGTCCAACCTCGTAAAAAAGGTTTACTGCTACACTTAACTGTTTGCAAAGTAATTTCTCACAGCTGGGGATTAGCATGCACACACCTGATGCACAGTGATGATTGAAAACAACCTTTTGTTAATACTCTTCAATCTTTCCAACTGATGGACTGCAACCTTTAATGCAGACTTGACTATTTTTATAGCTTTGAACAATAAGTAGGACTTAAATTTTTTATGATACCGAGTTGGTTTATTTAATCAGTCCTTAAATTGAATGCATTCTGGTGCCTTCTCTGATTCCACAGTCATTAGAATACCAAATCTAGACAACATGGGAAACAGATATTTCCTTCAGTTTCTGCTGAAACATTAAAAGTGCATGTACACATGCATGTCTGTCTGTAAATATAGTTGAAATTTACAAAAAAGCAAAAGACAAAGACAAGTGTATGAACAACAAGCAGGTGTATTAGCTTGACGCTTGGGAAAGTGAGAAAATATTTTACATTTTGAGCCTACGCTCTTCAACAGAAAGGAATAAGAGAAAATAGAGAACCCATGCCAGCATGGAAAGTGGATGTTAAATAATGATCAATAATAGAAAGGAGCTACAGGAAGCTAGCTGATTGCTATAGCAACACCCTTCTGTGCATGCCCACTCTACACATGCACATCAGCAACATTCGTCAATTTCTTTAAAATGGGGACATAACCCCGAATTATTGAATACAAAGTAAGTCTGTATTAATTCACATATTTGTCTTGTGATTTACCTTGCATTTACTTCGCATTGTTTTGGCCTTACCCACAATCTTCTATACAGTATATTCTACACAATGCTTCACAGTAATTATTCCATTACACACACACACACATATATATATAACTGTTTTAAGAAAAAAAGTTTAATCAGAAATTCTCTCAGAAAATTAAGGTTTGCACTTAGAGGGACCTGAGACATATACACACATGCATGTGTGTGTGAGTTTGTGTGTATGTAAGTATCTTGTTGGCTGGAGATAAGGTAAGGCAATTGCTGTCTTGATAATGCCTATTGAGGCAGAAACATGTGTTTAGGACTATCTTCTTTTCTGCAGATAAGCAAACAGCCTTTTCTTTAACAGCATGTCAATTTTAGAGAATACTTCTTTTTTGAGATTATCTCCCCTTCTCATTTGGAGTTGGTCTCAATTACCACCAAGCAATTGTTCTAGCATATCAGGAACTGGAGATATTTTAATAAATCAAGAATACATTATGTGTGTTATTTAAAATACCCTTATTTGTCTTCGTTATTCAAACATTATGCTACTAACCTCTTCAAGTTGTATTTTATTTAGCTCATTTTCAATTCATTTAAGTGAATCACATATATATATATATACATACATATTATGCAAACTATAAATTATGCAAATTATATATTTTTTATCTTTTACTTGTTTCAGTCATTAGAATGCAGCCATGTTGGGGTACTGCTTTGAGGAATTTTAGTCAAACAAATGAACACCCAGTCCTAACTTTGTAAGCCTGGTACGTATTCTATCAACATCTTTTGCCAAACTGCTAAGTTACAGGGATGGAAACACATCAGTACCAACTGTCAGGTGGTGGTGGTGGTGAAGGCAGACAAACACACACACACACGATGTACTTCTTTAAGCTTCCATCCACCAAATCCATTTACAACGCTTTGGTTGGCCCAAGGCTATAGTAGTATATATTTACCCAAGGTGTCATGCAACAATTTATACATACAATATATATACATACAATATATATATATATGTGCCGGTGGCACATAAAATACACCAATCTGACCGTGGCCGTTGCCAGCCCCGCCTGGCACCCGTGCAGGTGGCACGTAAAAAGCACCCACTACACTCACGGAGTGGTTGGCGTTAGGAAGGGCATCCAGCTGTAGAAACATTGCCAAATTAGACTGGAGCCTGGTGCAGCCTTCTGGCTTCCCAGAACCCCGGTCGAACCGTCCAACCCATGCTAGCATGGAGAACGGACGTTAAACGATGACGATGATGATGATGATGATATATATATGTATATATATATATATATATAATATATATATATATATTCCTGAGATCAAATGCACACACACACACAAAACAAAATAGACAACATGATAGGTTTTGATAATTGGGATCATCTCAACAATCTCAAACTTTATTCGCTCTAAGGCTGCCATGAGCACTACATCATTCGTATGACATAGAAAATATTCCAACAACATTGCCCAAATAATACTCTTTTACTTGTTTCAGTCATTTGACTGTGGCCATGCTGGAGTACCGCCTTTAGTCGAGCAAATCAATCCCAGGACTTATTCTTTGTAAGCCTAGTACTTATTCTATCGGTCTCTTTTTGCCAAACCGCTAAGTTGCGGGGGACATAAACACACCAGTATCGGTTGTCAAGTGATGTTGTGGGGACAAACACAGACACACAAACATACACACTCACACATACATATATATATACACATATATACGACAAGCTTCTTTTAGTTTCCGTCTACCAAATCCACTCACAAGGCTTTGGTCGGCTTGAGGCTATAGTAGAAGACACTTGTCCAAGGTGCCATGCAGTGGGACTGAACCCGGAACCATGTGGTTCGTAAGCAAGCTACTTACCACACAGCCACACCTATGCCTATGATGCTGACATCAACTTTAAAGTTCACCCAAGATTCTCTCCCCATACCACCCATCCTCTATATAAATCCTGCTTACATCTCACTAGGACAGAACAATAATGCTTAAATCAAAAGGGCTATGGTACTCAAAGAATGATTGTAATATGAAACATTATTCAATGTCTTTGCCAGATGGTGCTATTAAATTAGTAATGGCCTCTGTGAAGTTGTTTTGCATTTATAATAAAAAAATATATATACAAATTATAAAAATAATTTTAAAAAATATACAGTACAATACTGTTTCTACTTTGAGGATTTTCATCTATCACAGCGGGGTTTTAGAATGTAACACCCGCGATAGTCAGTGGCTTACTGTGTATGTGTGTGTGCATGTGTGAGTACATACACAAACACACTCATATGTACACGCATATGTATTTATATACAGAGTATATATATATATATATATCTTGTACATATTAATTCACATATTTGTTTTCTTGTGATTTACCTTGCATTGTTTTGGCCTTATCCACGATCTTTTATACAATATATTCTACACAAAGCTTCATAGTAATTATTCCATAGATTATATATATATATATATATTATTTAATAACACATTAACCCTTTCGTTACTGTATTTATTTTGAGATGTTCTATGTTTCTTTCAATTATTTTAAATATAACAAAGAATTTAGTAAAATAACTTAGTTACCATTCAGCTTGTATTAGGAACATAAATTGTGACTAAGGTTTGGTGGAAGATTTTAATTGAAAACTTATGCAAATAAGACATTTGTACAACAGAGCCAGAGCCGGTTTCAGCCGGGTTGGTAACAAAAGGGTTAATTCAGCTTCATGCAACTTAAAGTTTTGTTGGCCCACAAAATGAACCTAGCTCTTTAGGCTTAAATAACCAAATGGAGAAAGTTCAAGATGGCTACAGGGACTGCTATTGGTCAAGGCAAGTCACATGGAGTTGTTGATGTCCGTATTCATACAGTAGTGACATCATATGTTGAGGTGCTATGTGAACGCACCCATGCCAGTGCTGCTTAAAAGCACCTAGTACACTCTGTAACGTTGTTGGTGTTAGGAAGGGGATCCAGTTGTAGAAACCATGCCAAAACCAACATGGAACCTTGGCAGCTCTTTAACTGGCCATCTCCTGTCAAACTATCCAACACATACTTGCATGGAAAATGGACATTTAATGATGATGATGATAACATATGTGTGTGGGTGCACATATATATATATATATGAATAAATAGGAACAGACACACACACACACAGCATCTTATAGCTTCCTCAGAGCCATTAATGACTCTGACACCCTATCATTCAATTAATAAATATTACACACACTCATATAGCAATACATTTTGAAAATAAACCTAAACATTTTATCTCCTAGTTGTCTCCCATGCCCCAGATCTCAATCCCCACCACCACCCCTCTCTCTCTTTCTCTCATTTTCAATTGTGCCACACATCAGCCAAATTTTCATCAGTCCTTCAAACACTTGTATCCCCACTTTTTATTGCTCCTTCCACCTCCCTTATTCCTCTTTATTTTTGCAGCACAATCAATGAACATTTCAGCTTTTCCCAACGAAATCTTCTGACTGATGTGTTATACTTCTCTTCATCATCATCATCATTTAATGTCCATTGTCCATGCTGGCATGGGTAGGACAGTTTAACCAGGGCTGGCAAGCTGGAAGGCTGCACCAGACTCCAGTCTGATCTGGCAGAGTTTCTACAGTTGGATGCCCTTCCTAATGCCAACCACTCTGAGAGTGTAATGGGTGCTTTTACGTACCACCAGCATGGGTGCCATTTGCGTGACAGTATCTGTCATGTTTGCAGTTTTGCTTGGCTTGATGGGTCTTATTAAGCATGACATAATGCCAAAGGTCTCAGTCATTGCCTCTGTGAGGCCAAACACTCGAAAGGAGCTTAACTACTTTGCCTCTATGAAGCCCAACACTTGAAAGGTGCTTTTTATGTGCCAGCAATGTAAAACCAGATTCAGCTATGACTACAATTTCACCTGGCTTGATAGGTCTTCCCAGGTACAGCACATCACCAAAGGTCCTGGTCAGTAGTCATTGCCTCCATGAGGCCTAAAGTTTGATGTTCCACTTGGCTAACTTATTATGTCTATAAATTCTATTTCGGAAGGTGTACCCACATGTGCAAACACACATATATACATATTGAAAGCTTGAAAGCAGCCCATGGGACATAGCTCCAGAC
This sequence comes from Octopus sinensis, assembly GCF_006345805.1. Lineage (NCBI taxonomy): Eukaryota > Metazoa > Mollusca > Cephalopoda > Octopoda > Octopodidae > Octopus > Octopus sinensis. Next base: position 28,926,218 of record NC_043005.1, read on the forward strand.
CAATTTGAGTAGAGGCTTATAACAGGCTTTTGTACCACTGCATTGAGGTGAAGCTGTAGTATCCTTTACAGGGAGCAAGCCTGGGTTAGTATGGGAGAACATCAGTTTCCTATACAATATGTCTCTCCTCTCCACTGATGTTGCTGAAGAGCAAGGGCCAGAACAGTTTAGCAACACATGACAGGACAATGTTGAAAACAACATTGCATTGCTTTAGATACTACAGCTCCAGATTTACTCCTGAAGTCTTTCACATGAGTGAGAGTCACATGGTAGCAGAAGCTTCAGTTCAGAGTTTACCCTCTCTTAGATGAACTGTCTTCTTTCTCTCTCTCTTCACTTTTTCACACACACATTATATATATATATATATATATATATATATCCCAACATGGAAGGTGGACTTTAAACAATGATGATGATATATATACCAGTACAGAATGGCACCACATACATTCTCAACGTATATTTACAACGCACATACATATTTGGCACCAAACTTTGGCCTCTGACAGGATGCTATTGCACTGTTCCACAGGTCCTGCCCGTCCTATCTAGAGTAAGGACTAGATACTGCAATAGCCTAGGATTCAAAGGCACACAGCTATTTAATATAATATTTTGCCAAAAGAAATTGAGAGATCTACACAGAGTAGGTGTAGATGCTTTTAAGAAGCACCTTGACCTTCTGCTGTCCAAGACCCCAGATGAACTCACATCATGGCAAGAAACTCAAAATGAGGGCAGCAGTATCAAACAAATTCATTCACCAAAAGCCAATCACATAGGAATGGCCATTGAAAATGTGATGAGACTAGCAGTGACCAACATGGTCACAACCTTTAGGCTAAAATGCATAAAAGATAAAAGAATTCCACCTGGAATAAACAGACATACATGTATCCTTCCGCCAAAAAAGAAAAGACTGGCTTCTCCTGTTGAGATAAGATTTTTCATACCCCTGCCTAAATGGAAGATAGCTGTTAAATGATGATGATAATGATGTTGAACACATTACATTTACTGGCCCATTATCTGTCTATACCTTCTGCTCTAACTACAATAGCCTCCACTCCCCTCAACCACCTCTACAACCTACAACAACTTCTTTTCTTCCTTAGCCATCATTTGAGAGGCTTCTGACTATCTTCTGAGCTCTTCCCTTAGAAAAAAAAAATCTTAGTCATTTTGAATTTTAGGGACTATCTCTTCCATGGTCCCTGAAAGCAGACTTCTTCCACCTTGCAAATCCCTGTTGTTCAAACAAAACAGTGACCACATTAATCTTATCCACCTTCAGTGTTGGAAGACCTGCAAAATCCTATGAGCAGTATCTCCTCATTACATGGCCTAATAATTCCAATCTTGCAGGACCTATAAAAGCTATAGACACAATGTCCCCTCTTATGCAGACTAATTCTTCCAGTCTCACACAACCTGGAAAAGCTATGGGCAGTGTCCCATCTTACAATTATCCTTCCAGTTTCGTAGGACCTGGAAATGCCAGGAGCACTATCCCCTTTTATACAGACTAATTCTTCCAGTCTTGCAATACCTAGGCAAGGTACGAGCAGTATCTCCTCTTATGCAGTCTAATTAAAGAAATATAGAAAAATAAGATTATTTTCTGTACCTTGGTAATTTAAATATTTTAGATTATTATCCTCGTCCTTCGTAAATTTGCTTGCTTCGTTACCTTTCGTTAAGATTTATCTCCGATCATCTGCTGGAGTCTGGGCAGTTTAAAAGATTACAACCCTTCGGATAGTTTCTGAGTTCAAACTAACTTAAGGTTCCGTGTGTGTGTGTGTGTGTGTGTAAGCATAGGACATCTGAAGGTGATCCGAGATCGAACAGATTGAAATGTTGTGCAACCGTCAAACTGACGACAGACAAGAATAATAGTGCGACAAGAGAAGGTCGCTTAGTTACCTATCATCTCATAAATACAGTGTGAAGATCGTTTATACGTTGCTTGCCGCTAGGTTAGCTTGACAAACATTTGATCAAAAACATTCCAATAGTGATCCGGACATTATGTCGCAAAAACTACATTATCGAACATTCTTTTTAAGATAGCCGGACAGGATTTGAAGGAGATTTAGCTGCTATTTCTAACAGCTCAATCGATTGTTTAAATGGCTTACGCCGTATGGAAAGGTGTTTGTTGATATAATCATTCAGAGAAAACATACTCACCATGCCGAAGATAAAGAAGTCAATAATAACAAGCAGTCTCTAAAAATAATTAACGTTGGTAAGACGGTTACAGCAAGAGAAATCTCCCAGATACTGGTGCCATTTTGATTGCTGACAAATTGTTCCTGAAGTTGTTTGTATGACGGAGTGGACATGATTGAGATAAACTAGATCACTAAATCTCAAGGAAGATAATATTCATGCTAAAATATTGTTACTGTTGATTATATACATAAAAAAAAAACAATGTTGGAAATCAACTCGCAGTGTAAAGCTACCTCTGCATGTGCTTGTGTATGTATATACATATATATAAATTGTCCTATATGAATGAATATATTCGGGCGTCTGCTTCGCAAAGCTGTGTATATTTAAATGCGCGAGCGCAGGGGAGAAGGAACAAGTACTTCCTGCTTATTTGGTCATGTGATACATCCGTGACCGGACGGTTCCGGTAACGACCATAACTCAGATTTGTAATTAATTATTCTTATTTTAATTAATTTATTGTTTTGTTAAATTCAAGCAGTGATAGAAATCGTTGGAAGTACTGAGGGCTGCGGCGTTACTCACGGAGGGGAATGCCTTATAGTGTCTTGTACCTCTGCAGCCCTTAGCTTATCCCAAGTTCCTAATACTCATTTCCGTTACTGAATTCACTATTATTCGGTTTTGTAGAAAGCGACGGAGCTGGCAGAGTCATTAGCGTATCAAACAAGAATGCTTGGCGGTGTTTCGCTATGATTTCAAATTTCGCTAGGATCGATTCGGTCTTTCATCCATTCAGAGTCGATAAATTATCTGAACACTGGAGTCAACGTAATTGATTAAACACTTTCCACTGAAATTACTGACCGTGTGTCAAAATTTGAAACCATATTATTCGGTTTTGCGTTAGTTATAATTAATTTTTGATCATTATAAGTAACATAGTGGAGGTACAATGGCCCAGTGGTTAGGGCAGTGGACTCGCGGTTTCGATTCCCAGACCGGGCGTTGTGAGTGTTTATTGAGCGAAAACATCTAAGGTTCCAAGAAGCTCCGGCAGGAGGTGGGGTACCAAACCCTGCTGTACTCTTTCACCATAACTTTCTCTCGCTCTTTTTTCCTGTTTCTTTTGTACCTGTATTTCAAAGAGCTAGCCTTGTCACAGTCTGTTACACACTGAATCTTGCCAAGAACTATGTTAAAAGTACACGTGTCTGTGGAGTGCTCAACCACTTACACGTTAATTTCACGAGCAGGCTGTTCTGTTTATCGGATCAACTAGAATCCTAGTCGTCATAAACGACGGAGTGCCACAATAAATAACAATAACTTTTGTGAAACTGATATTTTCAAAAATGATTTCTGTGAAAACTAAAAGTAGATGCTTTTTTTTTTTCCGTCTCTGTAAGTTTTAAGTTCAAATCCCGCCAAGCTCTACATGGCGTTTCTTCTGTCGTCGATAATACAAAGTACCCGTAGCATGCTGGTCAAAAAGAAAATACTTTCGTGAGTTTAATTACGTTTTATCATATCATAGCAGATAAATTGGCAATCTTTCGTCTCTAGTAGACCTTTCCGTCGACTTCCGTAAAAAAATTTTTTTTACATATGGGCTTGCGGGAACTTTTGAAGTAATGAGAGCGAAAGAGACTAAGAGAAAGCGATTGTATGACGAGGGAAGTTCTTTTGAAGTTACCGTGCATGGGAAGCATTGATGTACATGTGTGTGTGTGTTTGATGGGGTGTGGGAGACAGACAGTATGTTGTGTAAGTGAAGTGCTTCTGTTAGTGTGTGTGAAAGAAAGAGATAACTGAATTTTTTTACTCGGTGTATGTGTATATGTATGTATATTACTTCAAAAGTTCCCGTAAGCCCATATGTAAAAAAAAAAAAAAAAATTTTACGGAAATCGACGGAAAGGTCTACTAGAGACGAAAGATCGCCGATAAATTATATATGGCAGAAAAATTATATTTGGTCAATCAATTTGTTACTTCCTTATATATTATAAAGTCATGCATCTAATTGTATTGGGAAAGGAAAATCATGGATTGCAGTTACATTGAACAGCCAACGTTAATAGCCTGATTTAGGTCACTATAGTCTCTAAGTCATGTATAATTCTTTCTATTACAGGCGCAGGGCCTGAAATTTTTGGGGAAGGTGCTAGTCGGCTTCATCTTAACTAGTACTTATTTTATCGATCTCGAAAGGATGAAGGCAAAGTCGACCTCGAAAGGATGAAAACGATGTCGACCTCGATGGAATTTGAACTCAGGACGTAAAGCCGGGAGAGATTCTGCTAAACATTTTTGTTCGACGGGCTAGCGATTCTACCTGCTCAGTACCGCCTTCTAAGTAATACATGAGAACTATAAAACATTTTAGGGTCCCAGTGTGAGCAGGCATTTTAGTTGTTAGAAGGTGTGTTTGATTTGTGGAAACAATGAGCCGAAACGAAAAACATCAAACATTAATGGATGGAAATATATATACACACTTTTTACAGTTTAATCGCCAGAAAGTAACTCGATTAAAACAGAGATTAAAACAACAGAGTCGGAAATTATTTAGCGAGCCAAAAGAATGCAGTTTCTTGGGTTATGTTTTACTGTTTCAGTCGTTAGACTGCGGACAAGCTGGAGCTCTGCTTTGAAGAATTTTAATCGGACGAATTGACCTCGGTACATTTTCCCCAAAGCCGGGTACTTACTCTTTGTCGAGCTACTAAGTTATGGTATATAAACATACCAAAACCGGTTGCCAATTGGTCGTGGAGAATAAACAGACACACTCATATATGACGGGCTTCTTTCAGTTTCTACCAAATCCACTCACAGGGCTTTGGTCGGTCCGAGGCTATAGTAGAAGATACTTGCCCAAGGTGCCATGCAGTGGGACTGAACCTGGAACCATGTCTTTGAGAAACTTCTAACTACACAACCACGGTTTCTGAAGTTTTAAATATCACAGGTCACGAATCTGCAACTTTTTTTTCATTGAGGTGGATGCAACCCTCTCCGAATATGAAAAAAAAATTGCGCAAACGAACGGTTGTTGGGTGGGAGGCAGCCAAGTTATACCTTTCTCGAATCGTTGCCATCAAATAATTACCAACCAAGACGAAGATATGTACATGTATGTTTGCGCAATTTTTTTTCATATTCGTTTTCTACAGACGACCGGGCACTAAACGGGGGAAAACGGAACGTGTGAACTTTCTGACAGTCATCTCTCTACCCCTTCGGAAAACATTTCCCCCACAAATTTCTTTATAATCGTAATCTATGCTGTTTGAAAGGTGTTTCAGTCAAATTTCATTAAAAGATATCCATTTTCCTGAAAGTTATGAGGGGAAAATGGGTTCTTGTGAATTTCCGAAAGTCCTCTCTCCGACCTCACCCCCGTTCGTTTGCGCAAATTTTCTTTTTCATATTTGTTTTCTACACATTTTTCTTACACCTATTAGACTGGGGGTTTTTTTCTTTTTTTTTTCATTTTGGTGACCAGGCGCTAAATTAGATCCTGAAAGTTTTGAGGGAAAAAAACGGATCGTATGAACTTTCCGACAGTTTTCTCCCCACCCCCTTTGGAAAAACATTTCCCCTTCAAATTTCTTTATAATCGTAATCTACGCTGTTTGAAAGGTGTTTCTGTAAAATTTCATTAAAAGATATCCATTTTCCTGAAAATTATGAGAGGAAAAAAAAAAACTGATTGTGTGAGTTTTCCGACAGTCCTCTCCCCACCACTTCAGAAAAATTTTCCCCAGAAACTTCTTTATAATCGTAATTTGTGTCTTTTGAACGGTATTTCTATAAAATTTCACTAATAAACATCCATTTTGCTGAAAGTTATGAAGGAAAAATCAGATCTTGTTAATTTTCCTAAAGTCCTCTCGGACAGTACACCCGTTCGTTTGCATAAATTTCTTTTTCGTATGTTTTCTGCGCATTTTTTTACATCTTGTAGGCTGTTTTTGTTTGTTTGTTTTGTTAACTGGTCTCAAACTGTATATTGACCAAAGTAATAGAGCTTGAAATAGGAAAAAATATTTCAAACAAATAACTAACATGCCACAATACACTACAACGGTTTCGGTGCTCAGGCGCTTTAAATATCTTGTCTTGAGGTAGCATCGAAAGATGGCATGAACCAACAAGTCCTGGTGTGAATTATAGCGCAGGAGCACTTGTGTATGAATTAGAGTACTGTAATTACATGAAGTAATACATTTCCTTGCCTGTGACCAAGCACATAAATCCAAACGAAGAAAATTCCTTGAAAATAGCTACTGTACTCTAAATCACTTCAACTGCATTAGAAGGAAGTGAAATAGGAAAATGACAGCTGACCTCATAAATTCTAATGCATTATATGTTAAAGAGTAAAATCTAAGTTACGGTTTCTAAAAGAGCTGATCTACAGATATGAATATAAAACAAATTAAAGAAATATAATAATGCTATTAAAGTGAAACTTACATTTAATTATCTCCCTTAGACAGGTAATTTCTTTGGAACTGCGTTATGTGCAACATGTTGGAAAAGGGCCCTTACATTTAATTATCTCCCTTAGACAGGTCATTTATTTGGGAACTGTGGTATGCGCAACATGTTGGAAAAGGGCCTGTAGCTCCCTTACAAGGGCACCTAGAGACTCGGAACCGCTTCCATTGTCCTCTGTGGAAAATTTTACACAGGAATTAGCTTTTATATGGATGCTGTAGTCTTTCTTGCTATAAATAGATAGACACACACACACACATTCATCTTTATTATATAGATATATATACACACACACATATATATACAGACGTCTGTATATATGCACACATACAAACGTGTATGCACATATATATACACACACACACACACATACATATATACACATACATATCTCAATACACACACACTTAAATCCAACATATCTAAAGATCAATTGGAAGAATTTACAAAAAGGCTCATCAATAATTTTCAAAGTAGCTGACCAATGTGAGGCAATAGTTATCATGGACAAGAACCATTACAGAGATATGTTTATGGAACCAACTTAATAACCAACACTCCTACAAGAAGCTAAATCAAAACAAGGATGAAAATACCATGAGCAAGATACATAGACTTGTCTCAAAATATCGTAATAACCTAACTGAGAATGAAGTTAATTATTTAACCAACTTCGAAGTAAAAGCCAGTAACTTCTATGGATTACCCAAAATCCACAAATCAAAAGAAATCGAAGATAACATAAACGGAAACAATTCAACATATGTCGAAACCCCCAAAACCTGGAACTATGCCTAATCCTTGCAGGACCAGCATCCAGTGTACAACACTTCAGCAACTTAATAGATATAGTTCTAAAATCATTATACAAAATGATACCAAATTTTATCTGGGATTATATGGATTTTTAAATTTAAACTACATACCTAAAAGTGTTCACAGGTGATAATTCTTGTGAGTTTCAATGTAACTAGTCTACACACCAATCTCCCACACGACCTATGAATTGAAACTATAAATTTCTGGTTAAAAAGCACCTGAATCATATCATGGAAAGATTCTCAAAAACCTTCATTTGGAAGGATTAAAATTAATACTGGAAAACAGCCACTTCTTCGACAACTTCTACTAACAAATAAAAGGAACAGCGATGGTGATAAAAGTAGCTCCCACTTATGCAACACTTGTAATGGGTTCTTAGAGGTCAAACTCTATTCCCAACTAACAGAAACATTTAACAAACAATTCTCCATTTATGTATATATAAAAAAAACAATTAGAAACGGTATTTGGATAACTATTCTATATTTTGAACCAAAAACTTAGGAATCTTTCACTTACTTTTAAATGATTAACATACCTCAATGAAATTCACTATGGAACAACACACAAAGGAATTACCAATTAGACATACTTCTAATTAAAGAAGATAACACCATAAAAACAGATCTCTTATACAAACTTACAGACACGCACCAATATTTGAACTTACATTCCTCCCTTCCCTCACATACCAAAAGGAACATACCCTTTAATATGGTAAAATGAATTTGCACTATAGTTATAGATACAAAATTAAAGGATAAAAGATTACAAGAATTAAAAATATTTCTAAAAGAACAAAAGTATCCCACTAGATTAATTAACACTGCAATCAACAAAGCAAAAAACATCCCAACTACAGGCCTCAGAGGAAAACAAACACATAAAAATGAACTGATAAACATTCCTTTTGTCATAATCCAAAACCCAAGAAATCACAACACCATCATCATTTCAAAAAACATCTCTCAATCATCAAAAATGAACAAATTAATAACAAATTTTAAAATAATTTATAGCAGACATCAAGCACGCAACCTAAAAAAGCTCTTAACCCAAGCAAGATTTACAACTAGCGAAGCTACAAAGAGAGTTCAAAAATGTGGTGACCCTCGTTGTGGAACATGTGATTACAATGAAGAAGGAAAACAAATTGCTTTTAAAGACAACATTTTAAAAATAAATGCAAGTATGAATTGCAAATCCAGAAACCTAATTTACTCTGTCACATACCCCAAATGCAAAGAATACTACATTGGTGAAACAGGCATATGAGAGACTATATGAGTGAAGGCAGTGAGCTGGCAGAAACGTTAGCACGCCGGGCGAAATGCGTAGCCGTATTTCGTCTGCCATTACGTTCTGAGTTCAAATTCCGCCGAGGCCGACTTTGCCTTTCATCCTTTCGGGGTCGATAAATAAAGTACCAGTTACGCACTGGGGTCGATGTAATCGACTTAATCCCTTTGTCCGTCCTTGTTTGTCCCCTCTATGTTTAGCCCCTTGTGGGCAGTAAAGAAATATATATGAGTGAGTAAGGGTACATAAACCACAAATCCACGACCTCTCTGTTAATAACACAACTTGCAGTAAACACTTTGAAAAATGTGGGAAAAGAAAATTCAAAATATTCCCTCTTTTCAAACTATGGACAGAAAATGAATATTTTTGTAAGGCCATGGAAGAATACTTTATTTGAAAATACCAGCCAAAGCTGGGCAAAAAATAATACCAGAACTACCATCCCAACAATCCACAGAAAGACACCAATCAAACACTGCGTGAATAATGAACACTACATAAGAGTATATGCTCTTTTATGTACTATATTTAAGCACCCAAAGAGTCAGATGCAAAATTTTCTCTCTCTCTCTCTCTCTCTCTCTCTCTCTGTATATGTGTGTGTGTGTGTATATATTTATATATATGTATAATCAAAATAAGCAACAGGATATTCAGAGGTGATGCAGTACGATCATTTCAAGCGACTCCATTTTATTGAACAATGCAATCATTACATCAATTTAAATGCAGAGCTATCCTCAGTTGTATAAATAAATAGAATTTATTTTATCACTCAAACACATTTGTATAATGTTACCTAAATCCTCTATGGGGGTAAGCAGACAGACAAAATCCATGCTGTATTCACTTCAGCTTAGAATCCATACTGTATTCACTTCTAAACTGAAGTGAAAACAGCATGGATTTTGTCTTCTTACCCTCTTAGAAGATTGAGGTAAAATTATACGAATGTGTCTGACTGATTAAATAAATTCTATTTATTTATTTATGCAGCTGAGGACAGCTCTGCATTTAAATTGATGTAATGATTGCATTGTTCAATTAAATGGAGTCTCTTGAAACCACATCACCTCTGGATATCCTGTTGCTTATTTTGATTTTATTCACCTTATTTTGAAACTACGGATAATTCTGCACTAATTTTTGGTGCCTCAACCTAAATACCTAATTCATCCGAATCTCAATTATTTTGCTATATATATATATATATATATATATGTGTGTGTGTATGTGGACATGTATGTGTGAGTGGCTGTATGTATACATGTGTGTGTGAATGTGTGTACTGTGTACACGTTTGTATGCATGCATATGTACAGATGTATGTGTGTGTGTGTATGTATATATATATATATATATATATATATATGTGTGTGTGTGTGTGTGTGTGTGTATGCGTGTATATCTTAATGTATAAAACAGAGTTTGTGTGTGTCTGTGTGCATGCATATATTCCTTATGGATTAAAAAACTGAGTTGCTAATTTTGCTTTTTTTACTACAAAAATAACCCTGAAAACGAGGTCAGGTCACACAATTATGAGGTCTTTAGCTAAGGGAGGCAACTCTGCTAGAACAATCTTCATCAATACTCGATATAACGACAAATGTAAACACACACACATGCACAGATTAGGTGCAAGAATGACTGTGTGGTGAAGAAGTTTGCTTCCCCACCAATGGTTCCACGTTCAGTCCCTCTGCATGGTACTTTGGGCAAGTGTTTTCTACTATAGCCTTACGCCAACCACAGACTTGTGACTGAATTTGGTGAATGGAAATGACCAAAAAGAGTTGTTTGCTTCATACTCCTCGTGTGCTGATTCTGCTCATAAGAAAAGAACAAATAATAATACAATGTGGCTGTAGGTCATAACACCTGGGCAATGCCAGGGTACATTGCTATTATATATATATATATATATATATATATATATTATATATATATATATATATATATTATATATATATATATATAAATCACACAGCTCTCCTTGTCCACTCCCAAACAATGGAAAGAATCCTGGGTAGAGGTAGACCCAGGAAGACATAGGATGAGGTGAAGCATGACCTTCGAACGTTGGGCCTCACAGAAGCAATGATAAAAGACCAAGACCTCTGGAGGTATGCTGCGACTGAGAAGACCCAGCAAATAAAGTGAGTTCACAGCTGTAACCTACACCAGTGTCACATAACCAGCCCACTCAAATGTACCTTGGATCGTAGGGCGACATGCCATGCTTGAGGAGACCTATTGAGTCAAGTACATCAACATCAGCAATATCAAAATCAAATCAAATGGAAATTGCAGTTGTGACCCTCGTGCTGGTAGCACGTAATAAGCACCATCCAAACGTGGCTGATGCCAGTGCTGCTTTGACTGGCTTCCATGCCATTGGCATG